>NW_024871951.1:0-42553 GCF_019054845.1 Dipodomys spectabilis
CAGAAGCTCATTGTTGCCAAGGACAAGATATTTTGGGAGCCTCTCTTTCTTCGGATGTCAGAAATTATTATATTCTGAGCATTGTTATGGGAACTTGTCAGAACTCTTATAGGTACATTTCATAGAAATATATCCTCATTACTCCCACTAAAGAAGGTTCTCACCAAGTTGTAACTGAACCTACTTCTCACCCAGTGTCTAGCAACTTAAAGATGTTATTGTGTGTGAGAGGAAAATGAATTAGTTTGAACATGGGTTACCCCAACCTTTCTTTGTGTTAACAAGCCATCACAAATGTATTATCATGCTCTGGGGTTAATAACATACCAAATTTATAAGGATTAACCCTAAAGGCATTGAAAATCTGAAAATGAATATGATTTTTTGATTTAAAGGCAATTTCTAATATATTAAACCTGTGCACGTTCTTAAACATAATAAATAAATGAAGCATTCTATACATGTATGAATGACATGGAGGCAATATTGAAGTAGACTCAAACTCACGGGAATGAGAAAATATTATCATATTATCTAAATTATACAATGAAACCTGTGGTAGCTATCTACCCACATATTCTAATAACAATATCAGAGGAAAAGTATCATTAGAAAAGTCTTTTTATTAACTCATAAATTTAAATTTTCCCTTAAACTTGATGATGTTTTAAGTCATGGATCTACATTACTAAAAGTAGAAAAGTTATTAGCAAGCAGATCTACCTGATGTGACATTTTACAAATTTCTCTGCCAAAGTTTTCTATTCATTATTATAATTGACTTCTTGCTGTGATTCCCATTACTCAGGGCAGAAGAAAGTCATTTCTGGATAAACACAATAAAACATTCTTATTGAATTTGGTTCCCCTTTTCTGAACTCAACTTCATCTTTGTTGATTGGTGCATTATAAAATTAAAATAAAACCGGGCAACAGTGGGTCATGCTTTTATAATGCTAGATACTCAAAGGCAGATATCTGGAGGAGGGAAGATCAAAGCCAGTGTAGGAATAAGACTTATGAGACTCCATCGCTGATGGTTCTAGCTATGACTATCAGCCATGAACAAGAAAACTGAGTCAGAAATTAAGTCCCTATGTTCAAACACATCCATCATCACCAGCACCACCACAGGAAGTGATACCAGACAGAATACACCATGTGTTCTTACTTTACCATTGAAATGTGATCTCTGACTACAGGTGATACTACCATGATATCAAAACTTACTGAGTTAGCCAGATATGCTTTATTTGAAAAGGTGAAATATTTCTTCTACATCTGTATCAACTTACACTTATTGTGTGTCCAAAATGGGAATGAGGACGACTTTTCCCATCTTGAACATCGTCTCTATTTTAAAACACTGGAGGATTCCAATGCCCAAATCTCATAATAAAAGAACATGGAACATGCAGTAAATGTGTTCATTATTAATCCTAACATCTCTCCTTTATTTATATATATGTTCAGTGTTAATCCTAACATCTCTCCATAATATTCCACAAAGTCTTACAGAAAAGGTCAAGAGACTCATCTCCAGTTAATGAAGACAAAAGCCAGGAAGTAGAGGTATGATTCAAGTGGTAGAGCTACAGCTTTGAGTGGAAAATCAAAAGTGATAGAATCTATATATGATCTTGGACAAGAGTACAGGCTTTGGTGACGAATATGACATTGACAAATGGATTTGCTATAGACATATACCTGCTAATAGTTTGGAAAGTTTTGTTGTTGTTAACTTTCTGAACTGAAAGTTTTCCTCAAATAACTGTGGTTCTGACTGCAGCAATATTGATAGCTGATTTTGTGATCTTGGATAGGGAATTCAATGTATCTCTCTGATGACATATTAGGTTTACCAAGACTCTTAGGAGAGGAAATATGAAATATCATTTAATAAGAAATTTCATTTGTGTCCAAGCATTGGTGGGTTCATGACGGTAGTCTTAAGTATTCAATGAGGCCAAGATCTTAGGATTGTGATTTGAAGCTAGTTAGGGCAGAAAAGCTTGTGAGATTTTTGTCCCCAAATAGCTACTTTAAAAATCCAGAAGTGGATATATAGCTCAAGCATTAGAGTGCCAGCCTTAAGTAAAAAAGCCAAGAGAGATTGTGAGACACTGAGTTCAAGCCCTAATACCCGAAGAACAACAAACAAATGATCATTCTTTAGTATTTTAAACCATGGTAAACGTTCTCACATTCTGACACAGTCCCTAAATTCTGATACTTGTAAAACAACATCTTCAACACTTAACAAAAGTAAAAAAAGGGAAAGAAAACTTCAAAATTATGTAATAAATTTATGCAGAACTTGTAAATTTTCTTGACCAATTGTGTACTATTCTCTTCCCAGGCCACCACACTGCTTAGATCTCCTGGCTTGCCCTTGCAGTATATCACTATACATATCACTATATATATACATATATACATACATATATCTATATATATATGTATATATATAGTGATATGTATAGTGATATACATATATATGTATATACACATTATATACATGCACTATATATATATATGTCTATATATGTCTATGTATGGGTTTTTTTGCAATATATTTAGTATATCATGAATAGGCACCAACTTCCAATCTGTACAGTCTTCACGCAGGTTCTGAATGACCAAATACTAAAGAATTTGTCTTCTGAAAAATAGACCAGAAGAGAAATGCCTTAGAATTATGATTTAAAAGACCCTATTAAATACTTTAGTGCACTAAAGCAGTCATTAATCTTCAGAATATTGATCCTTGGCTAAATGTGTCCTGGCTACAAAGACATAAGACATGGACCTCTATTCGACCAGGAAATGTAAAGCTTAGAGCCAGTCTTAATAATCCTTAGAAGACAGATGGCTTTGGATGGTGTATCAGTCAGATTAAACAGGGGAAATAAACCACACAGTAATTTAAACAAGGGGGAAGTTCAATAGAAAGAACTATGAATTATAGGAAAGTATTGGAGTACTACAGGGTTGGCTACCAAAATAAGAATAGTTGCAAAAAATATAGACACAGAAATGTGGGAGAGAGAGCAAATCATTGTGGGCTCACAGAATGACAAAGAGTTGCTATGGCTGGGCTTTTGGAAACATACTGTCTGCTTGGACATTGCTGGAGTTTGCAGGTGACTGGAGATGGCTAGAAGTGTTCTGCTTGGTAGAGAATCTAGGTGCACTACAACAGCTTCTCCATGAGCACCTCAGAATGAACCCAGAATGTGAATGCAAAACACTTTGTGCTACATCTTGCACCCCCTGTAGGCTTTCATCTAGGAATTCTGAAGCGAAACAATTAGGTGAATGTGGAGCTCCTTTGTGGCATGCAGTGCTCGTTTTATATTGTATGTGTGCTTATGACTGACCTTAGCCTGAATACTTACAGTTCTTCATCTTCAAATTCCCTTTATGGTAAATAGTCCCTCTTTTGTATGAGAGTCCACGCCAATGATACCATCACTCTTTAAGGATTTGAGTAAAACTTAAATCTTTACACACCTTTTTTTCTCTCTTGGCAAATAACACTTCTCAGAATCAATGATTATTTAAAATGTGTTTCATAAATATTTTCGCTCAATTAATAAGTTATAATTTACAAAAATAAAATAAAATAAGTGAGGCAAGGTCTGAAACCACTTGCATTCACATCTATGAGGCAACAGCAATAAATCCATGTATCCAGTTGGATAAGATTCAGGAAGGAAACAGAAATAGAAGAAGCATCTTTAAAGATATCATACAAGTCTTACTTCATGTGTATTTTTTCAACCTTTTTATCTAAGATTGTATTCACTGATTATAATTTCTCTCCATCCCTCTCTCCCTTTTTTCTCCCCACTCTCTCTCATTCTCCCAAATCCTTTCTCTCAATGCTCCTTTCTACTTTGTTTTTTTTTGTTGTTGTTGTTGAAATAGGTATTATGTAAGTCTTACTTCATGTGTGTGTTTTCAGATATTTTTCTCATCTAGTCTTTTATTCGTTGATTACCATTTTTCTTTCACGACCCCTTACTTCCTGCCTTTTCCCTTCCTCCCTCTTTGCTGTCTCTCCCTCTCCATCTCTCTCTGTCACTGTCTCTGTCTCTCTCTCCAGCTCTCCCTCTCTCCCTGCCTCCGTTCTTCTTCTTGAAGACATCTAATGTAATAGACCCTGTCTTGGGAACTTGTACATTAATGACAGTTCATTTCTCCTTGTCTTCTTCGTCCTCGTCCTCATCCTTCTCCTTCCTCGTCGTCGTCGTCGTCGTCGTCGTCGTCGTCGTCGTCCTCCTACTCCTCCTCCTCCACCTCCTTCTCCTTCTTCTTCTTTGTTCTCTTCTTCCCAACCCTTTTTAAAAAATAACTGATTAGAATTCATGCCCTTTTGTTTGCTAGGCAGTGCTCCAGTACTGAGCAATATCCATAAGTAATTTCCAGTGTTTAAGTATTCTTCACTTAGGGGTTCAAAACTTTTACACAGATCAAAATGGACCTTAATTCTTCTACCTGAACCTCTCATTGTGAAGACTACAAGCATGTTTTACCATGCTCAACAGTTTTGTTTTGTTTAGTTCTTTGAGTTAAGGTCTTGCTAACTTAGTACCTAAACTGTCCTGTAATTTCAGAGGCAAGGATTGCATTTTTGTTTTTTGTTTTTGTATTTTTTTTTAATTTTATTTTATTTTATTTGAGAACATACTGTACAGAGGGGTTACAATTACATGGGCAGGATAATGCATACATTTCTTACCAAGCATTGCAGCCTCCTCCTTTGTTTACCCTTCACCTCCCTTCCCAGCCTCCCCCCTCCCCCCCACCCAATCATACCCCCCCTCCCCCCCCACTCCGACATTGTAAAGCTGGTTTTGACATGACATTTTGTACTTCTCATTGTTGCAACAGGTCCACCTGAATCCTTAAACGACTTGTTTGTCTCCGTCTCCTCCACATGTTATACTGACATAAAATATAGTGAAAGCGGGGGTTACACTGTGGGGGAGGGACATACAAAGCAACAAAGAAATAATCTTATGAATTCGTTAGAAACACATGCATGAAAGAAACAAAAACATTAAAATACATATTTGAGGGTTCGTTTTCCTAACATCACATTATCTGACTTTTTCCGCTTGATCATACCTATACTAGATATTGCAAATAAGGGAAACCATGGGACCTATGTTTCTTTGGGCCTGGCTTACTTCACTTAATATAATTTTTTCCAAGCCTTTCCATTTCCTAACAAATGGGGAAATGTCATTCTTTCTGATGGAGGCATAGAATTCCATTGTGTATATATACCACATTTTCTTGATCCATTCATCTACTGAGGGGCATCTGGGTTGGTTCCATATCTTAGCTATGGTAAATAATGCTGCAATAAACATAGTTGTGCTGGTAGCTTTAGTGTGGTCTTTTTTGTAAACATTAGGGTAAATGCCCAAAAGTAGGATTGCTGGGTCATAGGGGAGTTCTATGTGAAGTCTTTTGAGGAACCTCCATACTGCTTTCCAAAGTGGTTGAACAAGTTTACATTCCCACCAACAATGAAGTAAGGTTCCTTTCTGTCCACATCCCCTCCAGCATCTGTTGTTGTTAGAGTTCTTGATTTTTGCTGTTCAAACTGGAGTGAGGTGATATCTCAATGTTGTTTTGATTTGCATTTCTTTTATCCCTAGGGATGTTGAACATTTCTTCATGTGTCTATTGGCCATCCTTCTTTCTTCTTCAGAGAAGCTTCTCTTTAAGTCTTTCGCCCACTTACTTATTGGGCAGTTCTTTCTTTGAGGATTTGTTGTTGGGTGGTTTAATTTTTTGAGTTCCAAGTATATTTTAGATATGAGACCCTTGTCCGTTGTATGGCTAGTAAATATCTTCTCCCAATCCGTGGGCTTTCTATTGATCTTGCTAGCTATGTCATTTGCCCTGCAGAAGCTCTGTAACCTTATGCAATCCCATTTGTCCAACCTTTCTTTGATTTGTTGTGTTTCCGGGTCTCTATTCAGAAAATTTCGGCCTGAGCCAAGGAGACCCAGGGTTTCTCCTATTCCATCCTGTAATGTTTTCAGAGTGTCTGCTTTGAGTTAAAGGTCTTTGATTAATTTGGATTTGATTCTGGTGCAGGGTGATATATAAGGATCTAGCTTTAGTTTTCTACATGTAGTTAACCAGTTTTTCCAACACCATTTACTGAAGAGGCTGTCTGTCTTCCATTCTATTGTTTTAGCTCCCTTATCGAAGATTAGATGGCTATAGGTCTGTAGGTTCATTTCTGGGTTTTCAATTCTATTCGATTGGTCCTGAGGTCTGTTCTCATGACAATACCAAGCTGTTTTGATTACTATGGCTTTATAGTAGAGTTTGAAATTTGGTATTGATATTCCTCCAGCAGTGTTCTTTCCGTTGAGGAGCGTTTTTGCTATTCGGGGTCTTTTATTGTTCCATATGAATTTTTGGATTGCCTCTTCTATTTCCTTGAAGAATGAGGGTGGAATTTTGATAGGTATTGCGTTGAATTTGTAGATAGCCTTGGGAAGTATTGCCATTTTCACGATGTTAATCTTTCCAATCCAGGAGCATGGGAGGTTTTGCCATTTTTTAAGTTCTGTGTTGATTTCCTTTTTCAAGATTTTAAAGTTTTCATCATAGAGGTCCTTCACTTCTTTAGTTAAGTTAATTCCTAAGTATTTTATTTTTTGTGGCTATTACAAATGGAGTTGCTATCCTAATTTAAGCCACACTTTTCTCATTGTTGAAATACAGAAAAGCCATTGATTTTGGGGGGTTAATTTTATAACCTGCTACTTTGCCAAAGTTTTGAATCAGCTTGAGTAATTTGGGAGTGGAGTCTATGGGATTCGTTAAATATAAGATCATATCATCTGCAAAGAGGGAGAATTTTATTTCTTCTTTCCCTATTTGGATCCCCTTTATGTCTGCATCTTGTCTTATTGCTGTAGCTAGGCATTCTAATACTAGATTGAAGAGAAGTGGAGAGAGTGGGCATCCTTGTCTTGTTCCTGAGTTAAGGGGAAATGGCTTTAGATTTTCACCATTGAGTATAATGCTGGCTGTAGGTTTGTCATATACAGCCTTTATTGTATTGAGGAATGTTCCATGGATTCCTGATTTTTCCAAAACCTTCATCATAAAGGGGTGTTGGATCTTGTCGAATGCTTTTTCTGCGTCTATTGAGATAACCATGTGGTTGTTATTCTTGCTCTTGTTGATGTGATGAATAATATTAATTGATTTGCGTATATTGAAACAGCTTTGCATCCCTGAAATGAATCCTGTTTGATCGTGGTGTATGATTTTTTGGATGAATTGTTGAAGTCGGTTGGCCAAAATTTTGTTGAGAAGTTCTGCATCAATGTTCATCAAAGAAATGGGTCTATAGTTCTCTTTCTTTGATGAGTCCCTGCCTGGTTTTGGGATGAGGGTTATGATGGCTTCATAGAATGTGTTCGGTAGTGAGCTTTCTCTTTCAATTTCATTGAAGAGTTGGAGGAGAATTGGTGTGAGCGCTGCTTTGAAGGCCTTGTAAAATTCCGCTGTAAAACCATCTGGTCCTGGACTTTTCTTAGCTGGGAGGTCTCTTATTGCTGTTTCTATTTCAATGCTTGATATGGGCCTGTTAAGATAGTTTAACTCATCTTGGTTTAGTTTTGACATGTCAATATTTGCTAGGAAGAGGTCCATTTCTGTCACGTTCTCAAACGTATTAGCATAAAGTTTTGAGAAGTATTCCCTTATAATGTTCTGAATCTTGGTTGTTTCCGTGGTGATATTTCCATTCTCATCTCTGAGTTTATTAATTTGGGTGTGTTCTCTTTTTTTCTGATAAGATTTTGTTAAGTTTTTCGAAGAACCAACTCTTTGTTTTGTTGATTCTTTCTATAGTTTTTTTGGATTCTAATTCATTTAAGTCTGATTTAATTTTGATTATTTCTTTCCGTCTACTGGATTGGGGTTTATCTTGCTGCTCTTTTTCAAGGAGGTTTAGATGTGTCATTAAATTGTTAGTTTCAGATCTCTCCAATTTGTTGATGTAGGAGCTCAGAGCTATAAACTTGCCTCTGAGTACTGCCTTTGCTGTGTCCCAGAGGAGCTGGTATTTTGTGTGTTCATTTTTGTTGAATAGCATGATCATTTGAATTTCCTTTCTAATCTCTTCCATGACCCACTCATGATTCAGCTGTTTGTTGTTCAGCCTCCATGTGATACCCGACTTTCTTTGGTGGCTTTTGGTGTTGAGTTCTAATTTTATTCCCTCGTGGTCAGAGAGAATGCAAGGCATAACTTCAATGTTTCTGAATTTAGACAAGTTTGCTTTGTGGCCTAAAATGTGGTCTATTTTAGAAAACGTTCCATTTGCTGCTGAGAAAAACATGTATTCTGATGCTGCTGGGTGAAATGTTCGGTAGATGTCTGTTAAGTCTAGTTGATCTATGCAGCTGTTTAGATCTGCGGTTTCTCTGTTGAGTTTTTGGCGAGTTGATCTATCTAGTGGGGAGAGTGGTGTGTTAAAATCCCCAACAATTAATGTCTTTGGCTCTATATGGGATTTGAGGGAAAGTAGTGTTTCTTTGATAAATTTGGGTGCTCCATTGTTTGTCGAATAGATATTTAGAAATGTAATATCCTCCTGAAGGAGAGATCCTTTAATTAGTATGTAGCGACCTTCTTTATCTCTTCTCACGAATTTTCATTTGAAGTCTATTTTATCTGATATTAGGATTGCAACTCCTGCCTGTTTATGGGGTCCGTTTGCTTGGTAGATTGTGTTCCAGCCTTTAACATTGAAAATGTGTTTGTTTCTACGGGCAAGATGTGACTCCTGCAGGCAGCAGATAGAAGGTTCTTGTTTTTTAATCCAACTAAACAGTCTATGTCGCTTAATTGGAGAGTTCAGTCCGTTAAAATTAAGAGATAGGACTGAGAGGTATTTGGGAGTTCCTGCCATGTTATCTACCTTCTTGGGGGCTGCGAAAACTGGGTTCTTCCTATGGTTCTTGGATTCTCAGTTTGGGTGCAGTTTCTTGGCCTTTATTGCGGTCTTGTTGGTTTCCTATGTGTAGGACATCTTTAAGAATCGTTTGTAGGGCTGGTTTGGTGGAGATGTATTGTTTCAATTTTCCTTTGCTATGGCAGGTTTTTATTTGGCCTTCAGTTATGAAGGAGAGTTTAGCTGGGAACAGTATTCTTGGTTGATAGTTGTTTGTTTTTAGGGCATGGCATACATCATTCCAGGCTCTTCTTGCTTTGATTGTCTCTGCTGAGAAATCTGAGGTGATTCTAATTGGTTTCCCTTTATAGGTGATTACCCTTTTCTCCTTGACAGCTTTAAGGATCTTTTCCTTGTTCTGAGTTGATCCTGTGTGGATTATAATGTGGCGGTGGGATGTCCTATTCTGGTCTGGACTATTTGGGGTTCTAAAGGCTTCTTGTATCTGGACAGGCCTATCTTTTTGCATGTTTGGTAAGTTCTCTGCTAGGATCCTGTTAAACAAATTTCTGAGACCATTAACTTCTGTTTCTAGGTGCTCCTCTACACCCATTATCCTTAGATTAGGCCTTCTGATGGTGTCTTCCAACTGTTGGATAGATCTATCATATTTCTTGGACTTGTCTTGGATGGCTGTATGTTCTTTCTCTATAATATCTAGGCTGTCTTCAATCCCTGAGATTCGATGTTCTGCATGTTCTAACCTGCTGTCAAGACTCTCTACTTTGTTTTTTATCTCTTTTCCTTCTAATCGGTCAGCTTTGATGGCTTCAAGTTCTTTGTTGAAGCTCTGTTTTACGTCTTGTATGAATTTCTTTACTTCCTCAATTAGGTGTTCAGTGTTTGTTCTCAAATCATTAGTTGATTGGTTATGGTTTCTTTGGACTCCCATTCCTTCTGTGGGGTTCCATTCAGCATTCCCTTTGTGGTCTCCCTGACTTCCTTCAGCTCTTTGTTAATGGATTCCATGAATGCCTTTAGTGATCTTTGTGTGTTCTCTACCTGGTCTCTCAATTCCTGTATTACTCTTTGATTAGCTTCCTCCCGTTCGTGGGATTCCTGCAGATCTCTTAGAGTGTTCTCAGCCTGCTCACGCCATTCCTCCCTTTCTCTTTGAGTATTCTCAAGTTGTTCATACAACTCCTGTATCAGTTTTTGAGTAGCTTCCTCACGCTTATGATATTCCTGTATAAACTTCTGGGATGCCTCCTCTCTCTCCCTATCACGCTCATACAGAGTCCTTTGTACGTTGTCAAAATTTTCATTTATCATGTTTGCCAGCAGTGTTTGTAGAGCTATTTGGGAACTCTCCTCTGGATTATTCATTATCTGTTCTAACCCCTGATTATCAAGATTGGGAATTGAGATACCCGAATTTGCCATTTTTCTTGTGTTTTTCCGGCTTACTCTGCCCATTTGAGATGAAGATAGCACCAGTTTTGTGCTAGAACACTATCTTAAGGCAACCATCAACCAAAGTTTGCATTTTTACAGTCAATAGTCTACAGATACAATCTAGTTCAACAGATACATCTATTCGACATCAAACAACTATATGTTAAAGGACTTCGAACCGCAGAGAAGAATTTGGAAAACCAGAAATTATTAGGGTTAGGGAGAGATGTGGGTAAAAAATAGGAATAGATTGTTGTGGGGAGGCACAGGGAGAGTTAACTATGTCCTAATCACAATGCAGGAAATAGGTTGGGTAGGATGCAAGTAGAGAGAGAGAGAAAAAGAAGAAAGGGAAAGGGGAATGAAAAGAGACCAGAAAAAAAATGGAAACGTAAAAATGAATGTTATTATAGAGATTAAAAGACCATCTATTTAGAAAGGAATGTGAATATGTTGAGAAAAATGGAGGGACATAGAGGAGATGTGAAAAACTTTAAAAAAATGCTTAAAATATTATATAGGTATAAAGAGGTAGTACTGCTATTAATGAATTTAAGTCTCAGAGGTTTTGAATTGAGTAATAAGTTTGTGGATTAAGTGTGTACACAATGGGGGATAGGGTCTACTAGTTAACTACGGGTTTATCTGAGGATGTGCAGGACAAGAGTTAAGTCACATAAAGAAGAACAAAAGAGGAAAAGGTGGAAAGGATAGGAAAGTGAGAAGAAAAGATCAGAAGTTCAGTAGAGCTAGACAAAAAACAAAAAGATAATTAAGAATGAAAGAAAAAGAGAAAGAAGACAAGAAAAAAAAGGAAAACACACATTCACGTTTTTCCTAAAATAAAAATTATGAGAAAAAAAAGTTACTGGAAAACAATTATTTTTTCAGAAGAGGCAAAAATTAAAGCTTAATAAAAATTTTAGAAAAGGAAAAAAAAAATTTTATATATATAAGGTAACAAAAAACGAGAAAAAAAAAACAAAACGAAAAAAGAAAAAAAGAAAAGAAGAAGAAAAAAAAGTTCTTTGATTTTTTTTTTTTTGGGAGGGGTGGGAAGAGTCCTGTATCTCCCTTTTGTCTGTAACCATTGTCTGGTTGGAGTCTCTGGTCAGCTTGAGGTCCTGTGGCTTGATTGGTTTCTTAAGTCAGTTTGTTGGAACAGGCAGAAAAATGCGCTGCTTTACCCAAGATTTTGAGATCCCCCTCCCAGGTTAGTTTACTGGGAGGGTGATCTGCTTTGAGAATCACAAAAGAGGGGGATGCAGTGATGGGGCTAGGTTCTGGGTAGAGTTGAGGCCTTTCAACAAACAGTAGCTTTTCCCTGGGGCTATTTTGTGAAAAAAACTCGCAGCACCCAGCCTGGAGCCATTCTCAGGGTTTCTGTTTTTCAATTGATTGTGGTGGCTGCTAGAGGGAGGGGCAGCCTCTGGCTCTGGTTACCCAGTGAGGAGAGCCACTCCAATGGCTGGCGCCTGAGCTGGGTGACTTTTCCCTGGATGGAACTGAGTCTGTGATGTCACTTCGCCATTAAGTTCTTGTGACCTGCTAAATGACCATTTTATTCCAAGGCCTGAGCTGGAGCTAGCCGCTCCTCCGAGCTTTGTCGGTATCCAAGATGGAGATCACCTGTGCTGGGTGGGGGGAGGGGTGGCCTTCCCTCCTCTGCTCCCTGAGAAGGAGTGAGGAAGTCGGGCTTCTACTCACGCCGAGTCTTGGATCCTGGGTCGTCTCTGGTCTGCAAAGTGCAGGATGAAGTTGTCCGCTCCTTGTCGGTTCTTGCTGGTGTTGAGTAGAATCCGCTCAAAAGATTGCATTTTTGAAGGAGTGGTTGGGTGAAAAAATTAAAAACAAGTTAGCAAGACCTCCTCTCAATTTAATTCACACTTAACTAGTATAGTGGTATGCAAATGCAATCCCAGCTATGCAGGAGATCTATCACTTATATAGAAAATTGTGATCCTGACCGAGGTAAAAACAGAGGAAGGACCTGTTGGAAAAAATACATAAATAAATAATGAATGAATGAATGAAGGGTCTGTGGTGTGCACCAAGGGAAAAAAATTGTAAATGAAAAAGAAACTGTGTTCAAACCCCTGGCATAGAATTTAAAAGACTATTTGAGAACTATTAGAAAACTGTAAGATAACAATTTCTCTATGAATAAATTACAAAAGACCATAAAACTGTGTGAGTCGGATTCTAAAAAGAACATAAAACTGGTGGAGACACCTTAGTAAATGTCCATAGTGCTATTTCATTTATACCACAAAATTCTTATATTAGAAAGTAATAAATTCTGAAATCAATCATCTACTAAAATTGGGCTTAAGATAAAATCAGAGTAAGTGTAAGCAAAGAAATAAAACCTTTAATGAATCTCTTTAACATTGACAATGTTTGTTTGATATTCTGGTCATAGGGCTTGAACTCAGGACCTGGGTAATATCTCTGAGCAATTTCACTAAAGTCTAGCACTCTACACCTTAGGCCACTGCTCCATTTCCATTTCTTTGATAGTTAATTGAAAGTAAGAGTCTCATAGTCTTTTCTGCCCAACTTGGCTTATAGAATTGTGATACTCAGACTGCAGTCACTTGGGCAGTTTGGATTACAGGTCTAGGAGCCAGGGTTGCCTTGTTGATGTCATTCTCAGGTATGATAATAATCAGATATCCTGTGATGACTTAGATTCCTAAAAAATTCTTGCTTCCCTCCATGGTAATCTAGAAGGTCAAATTTCCGATGGTATTCAAAATCACCTTCCCCAGTAGCACAGTTCTTTCTTTTCCTGTTAATACAGATGCAGGAGGAATCCAAAATGGCCTGCATCATGGTTAACTTCCAGTTCAATGGCATTACTGTGAAATCATTTTCCTCTTCAGAAAGACCTAAGCACTATCAAAACATAAGCTCAGTAGCAAAAACTTTCTAGTAGTTTCTGAGAGTTAATGAGCAATAGCTCTTCCATTTGTATCTTTTACATCTATACCGGTGACTCTTAGCTCTGGAAGAAAAATGTTGTGGATTAAAGGCTGATTCCAAAAAGGTATATAGGACCATGCCTCAGTCCTGTATGGCATTGCCAACTAGTAGTGACTATAATTGGTCCTTCAAAGAGTTGACCATCTGTTTCCTTATTCATTGAAATGGGATAGTATGTCACATGGCAAGAATTCATGCCATCACATGACAGAGAATTCCATGAGCATGCAACTGTTACCATACTTAATTTTCTGTGAAGTGAATTTTTGGGTCAAAAGCAATGTTATATGGGCTTTCCATCATGTGGACATTTTTATGCTACTTTGAGCAAAAGCTTTTTTGTGCAAGAAAATAAGTCTGTATTTAAGGTATGTTTAGATTCAAATGAAATTGCATCAACTCTTCCACAATGGAGAAGGTCCTCCTCAGGGAATGGTGGACTACTGGGAGCTCAATGTTAGTGTCTGCTATTGCAGACTAGATGTTTAGCAGGAGTTATTGGCAGGTCAACATTGCCAAGGAGAATCCATGATGCTGAACTTATATATAACCACTGTCTTGCATCTCTGACTACTTGGCCCATGAGCCCATTGAGAAACAACAGATAGATAGACTAAGTAGATGACTGGATTCTCTAAGCAGGTATAGATATCTGTTCTTGGCAGAATAGGTATGATTCTCATCAGCTAACTTCCTCCTTCGCTGAGGTCACTTTCAGGTGAGCATTCCTGTGGGAATTCACAGATATCTTCCTACATATGAGAAGTGCACACAATTACTTGTAGCTCTTCTTCACCTAGAGAAGTCCATGCAGAAACCTCATTAAGAACTTACCTTGTTAAAAATTCCAATCATTCAATGAGTCCATTTAATATTTTCAAGTTCTAGACTATTCTACTCACTAAAATCTTTTCATTGTCCCATGTATCAGTACATCATAAAATATTTGGCCATTTCTCCTTAGTAAAGAGAACAATTAGTGTCTCTATTTGAGGTCCGGACCATCAAAAGAACTGTTATTTACCGTTTTTGTTGGCTGTAGAATCACAGTTGACTACTTTCATGTGTATATTATCTGTGGGTTATACAAAACTATCGGTAAACCATACCTAAATATCCCATTCTTCAGTCAGGTGCCCACAAACCTTCTCAAATACTCATTGATGTCCACTTGTGTAGAGATATCGTGACAGCAGGATGGACAATGGGCATTTCAAGGAACTTTTTCATATAAATAATTTGTTTTTAAGACCTGCTTTTATTCTACTTATTTGTGAAAATGAAATGTTTATATTAACATACAACCTTATTGCTTGGTGAATCAGATAATACTCAATTCAAAATGGATATCACAAGCTGCATTGTGAACTATAAATAAATGATCAATCTCCACAAAAGGCCTTGTAGCAAGCTAAGAAATTTATTTCAAAAATGAGGAGGGTCATTTTTTCCTTAAATAGTATCAGGTCTTTTGCCAAAATTTAAGTACCTGCACAGTGATTCATACATATAGTAAAGGCTCTAACTAGCATTCCTTCTCCTTCATTCATCTTAAAGATGAGCATCTTGACTCTGCCAACACCCTACCCTAGTCCATAAATCTTGAAGGGTCTTAAATTTGCTACATTTCATTTCCTGCTGGACACTAAAAATGTGTCACCAGAAACTACAGACAATTTGCTTATGTTGGTTCATCAGGACTAGTCAACTTAAGGCCACCATTGCAAGGGACTAATATGATATTGTTTGAAAGAAAATGCTAGGATTTACTCCTCTTGCCTTTTATTTATTTATCTTTTTTTTTTATCACAGTGAAATTTGATCTCAGCGACCTGTGTTTGCTAGGCTGGCACATCACCTCTCAGTCATCCTCCAGCTATGCTCTTTGTTGATTATTTTTTAGATAGGAATTTGATTCCATCCTGGGCAACCTCCTGGACTATTATCAGACTACTTTAGTTCTTCCTTCTGATTTCAGAAGATTGCCAAATTGTCTAGCTTCCCTATATTAAGCTGGAGTCTTTCAAATTTTTCTTCCGGGGCTAGTCTGGAACCATCATTTTTCACTTCTCCTTGTCCCATGGAGTATGTAGTGACTGGTGCTCATCAATGTGTCTATGTACAGGTAGAGAAAAGGTCTTGACAACTTTTCTGCACATACTTTTCTCAAAACAGAATTCTTCTATCCTAGCTTCCTAAAGAACTAAGATCACACGCATAAGAATCCAAGTTACATGGTTTTTATTTGTTGAATGTCATTAATGCATTATTTAGTGCTCTTTTTGTGGTCCTGATCATGAATTCTTGAAAGAATATTAATCATGATCAGCTTGAAATTTTCAATTAGATAATTCACATTATTTTTGTAGAATTTCTATAAACTGATAACTAAGATATTTTAAGTGTGACAGAGTTCATATACATCTGCTTCTTTTCTTAATACAATAGGTATACTTAGCACAATTACAGTTTTTTTATTATCCTATATAGGTAACTTCAATATTGCTTATTAGTTGCTAAGTACTTATACAAATACTAAAACAAAATTGTGGATAGAAACAAAACTTTTTAAAATCACTGAAATGTAATTATTCAGGTCAAGGTTAATTAATTTTAAATTTGTTGAAATATATTGGTAGATATTAACTGATTTCAGGGAAGCCACAGTTACTATTCCGTGGTAGAGGATCTTTCTTACTCAACTAGTTATACATAAATACCTATTTCATTTTGTAATTACTAAGGATTAACACATATACATCTAATTTTATTTTAGGCATTAGTGACTGCTAGTTAAACCAACAAAAATAGTATTCAACCTAAATACAATTTTATGAACAAATTATTTTACATTTAGTAATTGTTAGTCATGCATGTAAAATTTTTATGTATTTAGCTGTTTGCTCATGGCTCATTCCTGCAACGCTAGCTAATTAGATCTAAAGGTCACTTTTCAAAACGAGCCAAGGCTTAAAAGTCCATTAGACTCTTATGTCCAATTAACCAGCCAAAAGCCAGAAGTGGAGTTGTGGCTCAAGTGAAAAAGCATCAGCTTTGAGTGAAAAATCCAATGAAGAGCTCAAAATCTTCAAGCATTTTTATAGGCACAAAAAATAATAAAAAAGACGTGTGCCTGTGACTCATGCCTGTAATCCTAGCTACTCAGGAGGTTGAGATCTGAGGATCACAATTCAATGCCAGCCTGGGCAGGAAAGTTCGTGAAACTCATCTCCAATAAACCACCAGAAAAGTGGAAGTGGTACTGTAGCTCAAGTGGTATAGCATTAGCCTTGAACAGAAGAGCTGACTTACAGCACCCAGTCCCACAGTAATAAGTTAATATTAAATTTATATGTTGAAAGTTTTGCAATTATTTAAAATACAGCTAGAATCGCTCTCATATTAAACATATTAATTAAAACTGTACTTTTATTTTTAGTTCATTAAAAATATTAAAATCTTGGGAAATAAAATTAATGTTTCCCAAGGCTATGTGATAGCCTGTATGATACTTAAACTCTTTGACATAAAGTTCCCAGAGTAGAAGGGATAGGTACCAAGATAGAAATCAAAGATGCATATATAACATCTTCTATGCCATGGGCACAGGTGGCTCATGCCTATAATCCTAGCTATTCAGGAGGCTGAGATCTGATGATCACGGTTCAACGCCAGCCCTGGCAGGAGAGTCCATGAGTCTCTCATCTCCAATAAACCACTAGAAAACCAGAAGTGGCACTGTGGCTCAAGCGGTAGAGCATTCTCCTTGAGCTGAAGAACTCAAGGATAACACTCAAGCCCAGAGCCCAAGCCCCACGACAAACAAACAAACAAAAAAAAAAAAGATAAAAGAAAAAAAGAAAAACCTTCCATAGTGATGGCCATACTTTAATCCTAGCTAGTCAGAAACCTGAGATCTGAGGATCATGGTTAGGAAGTCTATGAGAATCATAGATTCTCATAGCATTTTAGATGACCTCAAAGAGTCCTTTCCATATAGTACCATGCTTTAGAAAAGAAATTCATCAACAATACTAGCTACCTTAATCCTAATAATGGTGAAATAAAGCAATAAAATTATTCTCCTTTAAATGATCAAATATCTTTGATTAATTTAGAGTTAATGTAAACTGAAAATTAATTTATGCATTTTTCTTCATTTTTTAAAGTGTGAGCTTTTCCTTCAGGTATGACTTGTGTACATAAATGTCATCCTTTCTCACACTTATTCAGTAGGGCTTTGTCCCAATACTAGCAAGCTAGGTGAACTCAGTATCATTATTGTTTGTAGTATCTATAATTTATATCCAATCTTTCTCTGATGGAGTAAAACTGGATGACACATTAAAAACCTACCCTATATGAACAATTTTACACTGCCTGTGAGTGCAAGAGATAACAACAAAATGAATGTTATAATTCACTTTCCTCTAGAAGAAAATTATAATTATAAACATTTGTGAATATCATCTATAAACTTAAGTTAAATCTCAAATAAGTTCTGTGGGCTGTGTTCTGTTTTCTCCATACGTATGCCAAACACTAGCATAATTCCAGTACTTGTTTATTTACACATCAAATGCAATAGATACACAAATTCCACTACACTTAGAATGCAATCTCACTAGCATTTAACACATGCAAGCAGAAGAAAACAGTTTAAATGTTTTGATAGAAAAGAACAAAATGTAAATAAAAAAGAGATTAATAAAAGTAGCAGAAAAACTAATGTAAAGTCACTCAGAAAAATACAAAAGCATGAAAATCCAACTTGTTCTTCAACAAAATAACAAAATAGAAAACTGCAAGGCTGAGTAAATCTGCTTCTTAGAAGTAATAAAATGGAATTGAGCTGCAAAACAAAGTCATTACATCACAGGTCAAAATGGGTTAGAATAACTCTAGATGAAATGATAACCTGAAATTCCCAGAAGTTAAAAGAAAAGAAAGGAAAAATGGAAAAGAATGTAGGCTGAACTGAAACTCAGAGGAAGTGTGAAGTTCATAACTAAAACTGAGAGCTGTAAACTAGCATGGCAGAACTGGGTTTCCCCCAGTTAAGTATTTGCTATATGCTGTTATGATTATGTAATTCAGTTTGAATCCTGGTATTGTGATCCTCACAGAATTGCTTCTTTGACCAGAAATGCTGTCACTATCCATGATCTTTTATGCTTTCATATACATCTTAGAGATGATTTTTCAATTAAGTAGGGAATGGTGTTGAGCTTCTGGTGGGTACTGTATTGAATTTGTGGGTTGTTTTGATAGAATAGACCCTCTAGTCCAGGGTTGGGAATGTGGCTAGTGGTAGAGTGCTAACCTAGCATGCATGAAGCCCTGAATTCGATTCCTCGGTACCACATTAAAAAAAAGAAAAGCTGGAAGTGGCGTTGTGACTCAAGTGGTAGAGTGGTAGCCTTGAGCAAAAGAAGCTCAGGGCCCTGAGTTCCAGCCCTAGGACTGGCAAAACAAAACAAAGCAAAACAATCAATTTCCTCTAGTCCATGTTCATAAAATATCTTTATATCTTCTGATGTCTTCCTCCGATGTCTTCCTCCCTCCATCCCTCCTTCCCCTCTTCCCTCTCTCTTCCTTTCTTTCCTTCTTCCTTCCTTCTTTTAACTCTCTCTTTCCTTCCTACATTTTTCTATCTTTCTTTTTTATCTTTTCTTCCTACTTGGAGAATTTTTTCATGTCCGTGGTTAACTTTATACTCAAATTTCTGAGACTACTATTAATGGAATTGTTTTATTAGAAATTTTTCTATTCCAAATGTATCATCCTAAGTACTTATGAAAATATTTTCTTATATAATTTTCATAGTATAATTTATAAAATCTTCCAAATAACACATTCCTTATGATGTTCAATATGTACAAGTTGTCTTTTTTAGTTACTATAATTATAGTGTTTTGTAACTATATTAATCTCGTGAAAGAAGCAACAATTGACTTAATATTTTCATTTTAGGATATTTTATATTTATTGATTTTTTTGTTTTATGTGCAACTTTTTTCAATGTATATTCCTTCATGTTTTCTTCTTGTGATTTTTTTTCAAAAATATTAAAGATTGGCTATATATCCTTGGATTTCATCTTTTGTCTAAGGAATTAATTTACTACTATTTGTCTTGGTTAACCATTTTAGCCTCAATGCTCAATTATTTTTCTGCCAGGCAATCTTTAATTTTCAATTCTTTTGACTTATTCTTGGTAGATATTTATATAATTGCTTATATAGGTTTTGTTTTGTTTTCTTTTCTTTTTATGGTCAGTTGTGGAGCTTGAACTCTGGGCTTGGGCACTGTCCTTGCATTCTTCAGCTCAAGGCTAGCACTCTACTACTTGTGCCACAGCGCCACTTCCTGATTTCTGAGTGATTTATTGGAGATAAGAGTTTCACAGACTTTTCTGCCTGGGCTGAATTTGAACCTCAATCCTCAGATTTCAGCCTCCTCAGTAGCTAGGATTACAGGCATGAGACAATGTCGCCCACCTTGTATAGAGGTTTTTTTTTAACCTTACCGTTTCCTATATCATACCCATTACAGTTGTAGAATGTGCTCAATGTTTTGACTTCAATATTTTAGAATTTCTTGATTTTTATTCAATTAAATATTCCCCCCACACTAAAATGTAGTGTTTCATGTTCAGAGAAATATTCTATCTTTATAAATTGTATTGTGCTTTCTAATTTTGTTCTGATACCATCTTTGTTAGAAAATTTTTGTTCTCTTCCTTTCTTCCTTCTCTTTCTTTCTTTCTTTTTTTCTCTCTTTCTTTCTTTTTCTGACCTTTTTTCTTCCTTTCCTTCCCTCCTTCTCCTTCTCTTTCTTTCTTTCTTTCTTTCTATTTGTTTGTTTCTTTCTTTTTCTATTTGTGTTTGTCCTGGAGCTTGAACTCTGCCTTCTGGGTGCTGTCCCTGAGCTCTTTTTCTCGCCTATTACTATATACTACTTGAGGCACAGCTTCACATCCAAACTTTGGTGGATTACTGGGGATAAGAATCTCATATTTTCTTGTTCCATTCATCCATTGACGGGCATCTAGGTTGATGTCATATCTTGGTTATAGTGTATCTACAATGGAATACTACTTATCCTTTAGAAATAATGATATTGAACCATATATAAGGAAATGGAAAGACTTGTAAATGATTACGTTAGGTGAACTACATCAGACCCTTAGAAACACAGATTGCATGCTTTCCCTCCTGACTAGAAACTAGAATGTGCTTATAAATATAGGTAAAATCACTGTGTGGCAAGTAAGTGAAGTATAATAGAATCTACGGGGAATGTAAATAATATAATTATTTAGAAAGGCTAAGGAAAAGCCTACCAAAATGGATACTAGAAAATATATACTTGCAAGAGACAGAGTGGATCAAGAAGAGGGGGGTAGACGAATGAATGGGGGAAATAAGTAGAATGGAGACAAGAATGCAATGAATATGTCACAGAACTGAGAAAACTAAGAGGAGTGTGTGGAATTGGGGATGAAAATCTTGAAAGGATGACTCATATCAAGATGCATTATGTACATAATTTTCTTTGTTAACTGGCAAAAAAATCAAGCAAAACCTACAAAATTAAGAAAAGTAAAGGAAGGGAAGGTGTGAAGAGGTGATTGAGAACGTTTATTTGTTTATTTTTTTATTTTGTTCGTGGGCCTGAACTCTGGGACTGGAGCTCTTCAGCTCCAGGGTAGAAATCTATCACTTGAGCTACAGCACCACTTTGGCTTTTTCTGCTTTGTGGTGCTTAGTAATCACACCCAGGGCCTCATGAATGCAAAGCAAGCTCTCTTCCCAGATACAAGGGTAGGAATATTAAAACAGGTGACACTGATTTTCTTTTTATAAGACACTATATTCATAAAATGCTCTATTGAATTGCAACTCCTTTGGACAACTACCTGAAATAAATAAAAATATATATTTGTGAACAGAAGGAACAAAGAGTATCTTAATATTCTCACCTATGCTAGCTCAAACTGTGCTCCTCAAATCTCAGCTTCCTGAGTACCTCTGATTTCTCCAGTTTACAGCAAGAGCCACTGGCTATGAAGTTTTTTTAATGCTATTTTTCCTACTTTTCTCTTTCTTTTGTTTTTGTTTTGCTATACTATGATCAGTTTCAGATATTTGTACATTCTAGGCAAGCACTCTATCACTGAGCTTCAACTCCAACATCCTCTTCACTTTTACACCAAAACAATCTGTTATCATCTACTACAGTGATATGAAGGTTTTTCTATTTTTCTTCCTATTCTACATGCATATAACACACACATACACATACATAACTCATAAATACATAGAAAAGAGAAAAATGTTAATTATATTTAAGCAGAATTGTGTTTCTATCAAATTGACTTAATTTTTTGTTATGTTATTACTCATGAGAAATTATTTGTTATGTGTAGTACTTTCACTTTGTCACAGTCCTGACATTTTTCTTCCTTCATTTAGCACTTATTTGAGTCATTTTCAATCATGATTTCATTTCTTCTTCTCGTGTTTGGATTCTTTTGTTAAATCGAGTCAAATGTATTATCTCCCACAGAATTCAATCTTTTGAACATCCACAATAGTGTGAATATTTCACCTTAAGACTCAATTCGAAAATACTTTTAACACTCCATAAGACCGTGAGGTAAACTCTTTGGAAATTAAATATATTTCTACCTCTTTAGAGCATGTTCATTCATACAGATGTTTAATGGCTATGACATATTCATCATAACTTAGCTGCTGCAGGAGGGATAGAGATGAATGGAACACTCACATCATTACCTCATGCCTGCAATATTCTGGTTCGAAGTAGGCCCCCCAAATTTATACCTCCTTTGTGTTTGCTGGTAGTTCAAAGAGTTATGAAAGAAAATTAAGTAAGAGATGGAAGGGGTAATGAAAATTGGGATCTATGCTCCTTTTATATGTCAATATCCAAGAAAAAATACATAGTCCTGTATGATAGGAAATCTTATTAAAAAAAATTTCTTAATAAAGGGTTAAAATCTGAGGAGACACAGGTTGAGGTGACCTCTGGAATATCGAACCAACAATGGAAAATGTAAAGTTTCTCTGGAGAATGTGAAATATTAAACATGACATTATGAAAGATGGCTAACTTATCATTGTAGCATTATATGAAAGCTTGTTTCACAAGTGTTTACAGTTGAAGACATCACAGATTGCTTTGTGGATTGACCTTTCAAGACTGTAAGTATGGCTAAGATTTTTAATACATTCTGCGTAGTCCTTGAGCTCAAAATTCTGTGCATTGGAAACATTTCTGTTACAGCTTCTGTTATCAGTGAATGCACATGTGAGAACCTTTCCTTTATGTCAGTCCCCAGTTCGATTTTGCAGGATCTGACACAAGTGACTCCAGTATAATCCTGACAATTTCACCTAAGGAAGGATTTTTGAAGAGGCCCGGTGATATGAGGCTAGGAGCCATGCAGGTTCTTGGTGAAATATGTATATGAACTAGGAGAAACAGCAAAGGCCAAGCTCTGTGTAAAAGCATGTGTCACTCACGGAAGTTTATTCTTGCAAAATCTCTACAATCCTTCCCCTGATTTCCTATCCAGTTAGTATGCATCATTGGTTCTTTCTCTGGACTTGGATTTTTCAAATTTAAGATAATTTGTATGTATTTACTATTATTTGCATTGTATTCTCATAATTCATTTTCTTATTTTTTCCCTGAGGGATATTTTTTTATTTTCTACAAAACATTAAATAAAATTGCAAGAATACAGTGAAGAATTAATAGGTGCATACCATGTATTAGACAAATAAACAATCTGAGAGATCTATTTTTCTGATTGCCTTTATTCTTATTTATCTGCTAATTACTGGAAATTATAGTCAACACATAAAATTTGACCAAGTTTATGACTATAATTAAGGTGTAAAGATAATGTCAAATATATGTCAGGCTAACAATGCATCACATTTATATTCAGTCATTATTATGTTACAAGTTGTTTAAGCTTCAATTATGCAATTAATTAATTCGGTCTTTTTGTACTAATACTCAGAAGAGTCCATCACACCTATTGGTTAATTGAGTAAAATCTTAAGCATATTTACAAGAGAGGAAAAAACTCATTATTCTATAGAATTATACTTATCTATTAAATGTCTCTTTCCTTTTAGTTGCTCTCTCTAGAATAATTTTTTTTCTTTTTTTTTCTTTTTTTTTCTTTTTTTTTGCCAGTCATGGGGCTTGAACTCTGGGCTTGGGTGAAGTTCCTCAGCTCTTCAGCTCAAGGAGAACACTCTGCCACTTGAGTCACAGTGCCACTTCTGGATTTTTTTCTGGTGGTTTATTGGAGATAAGAGTCTCACGGATTTTCCTCCCGGGGTTGGCTTTGAACCACAATCCTCAGGTCTCAACTTTCTGTGTAACCACGATTACAGGCGTGAGCTACCAGTGCCAGGCTATAAAATTACTTTTGATTTATAAAAATTAGTTAATTCAATCTCTAGAATATTTTCCCCTAGTAGATAAATAAAGATAAAAGAAAGATAAACCATACATCTGAGAAAATGACATACTGATTACATACTTGTTTTCATGAAGAGTTCCTTAAACATAGACATGTGGCATAATCATCTGTAATAGAAAATAAAATTATATCAAATAGTTCATGACTAATCATTTTAACTAACAACTGATTTAATAAATTTTACTATCCATCCTAGACTAGAACTATCTGTTAAAAAGAGACACACATATGTCCAGATACTCATTTATTTAAAGTATAATAATAGAATACTTATTACATGGTTTTCTGTATACTAAGAAACATTAAATAATTCGAATGATCCACTATAACTTCAATGAATTCACCATAGAGAATATTTTTAAAGATTTTTGTGGAAAGTTAATTGAGATAAAAATATAAAAATAATATTTAAAGTGATAGATAAAATGTTTTTCTAGTGATTATATTTAGTACAGTCTGTTCAAAGAGAATTACAATTTATATCTGAAAATATCATGGTGTGTATGATAGATGATATGGGATAACATCCTTGAAGTATGAAGCTCAAGCATAGTGCTAACAGTGGCTCCTCAAGTTGAGTGAGGATAGTATGTAGCAAATTACTCAACTCTTCAAGAAGCAGCACATTTATTTTAACTGGCTTAGAGAATATTTTAGTTGAATAATTAGGTTGCAACTAATTACCTAAAGTATCCAGTTCAACTTGTCAAACTTGTCTTAAAATGCAGCCAATATTTCTTTGATGAGAAGGAGAAATTTCGAGCCAGAAATATCTCCATCACATATTTAAAGCAACATTCTCAAATTGCAGGGTAAAGTTTTAAATAAAGTATTTTAGTCTCTAATTTAAAAAAAAGGAAGAAAAACCCTTGGTTTCTTTAACTTAATTTTTATAAGAAAAAAATGAAAAGAAACAAAGCATGAATTTTAAAACTTACCTAGACATTTTAATCTCTGTATGTGTGTGTGAGTTGTGTGTGTGTGTGTACAGTTTATTCAATTCACCACCATTCAGCAAGTGTTTGGACATTATCCTAATCTATATGGAGCTGAAAATCAAAATATACACACACACACACACACATATGCACAAAAAATCATAAATCATAATTTCCTTCACTAAGGTGTGAACAAAAACTCAGGAAATTTTACCAGAGCTAATTAATTCATTCTGCTTCAATAACATTGTAGTAGTCATGTGATAAGGCGCCTGTCTGAAAATTAGATGTTAGTTTGAAGTGCTAACATATTAAGCTGAATTCAAACCATCTCAAATCGTCAGTAACTAGCATGGGTTTTCATTTTGTTAAAACAGTTCCAGATTTCAAAGGATCAAATATGCAAAAGCTGGGTAATTTGAGGAAAATAATTCTGAAACGTGATTAGTTGCTAAAGTCTTTTCTCAAAAAAGATCTATGGAGCTAGTTTATTTGTGTGTTCTTGAATCAGTAAATTGATATCATGTCATTTAACTGGGCTAAACTGAGCTAACACAAACACAGTGAAGTTCTTAGTAAGCTGCATTTTTAAGTTATATACAATAAATAGCACTTCTAACGAATGGTATGAATCAAATAATGGAAAATATTGGAAGAAAATTCACTGTAACATATTTCTAAGCTTACAGAAAATATTCAGGCTAAAAAATTAAAATGATTAAAAACAATGGATACACTGGGGATATTTAACTGATCATTATTTGTTGATTCGTGGTGATAAAATAAGAAGAAAAGCCCAGGTTTCACACATAAATAAAACGGGTTTAAATATATATTTCAGGTATGGAACATACTTTCTTTGATATGACTGAGAATAAGGCAAGTAAACTTATCTATATCCTTCCATTGCTACATTTTATTGTAAGAATACCACAAAACAGATTTCCAGCTAAGACTGTTTTAAGGCATGATTATGGAATATAATAATTATGTTATAAATTGAATCTCTGTAATAAAGTAACAGATACCATGTGTGAATACTATAATGAAACCCCATTAAAGCAGTAACATTTATTTTTAAAAGGTAAATATAAACTGATCTGGTCATATCAAAATGACCCTTTGTACAACATAATTTTTTTTAGTTTAATTTTACTTTATTTGTGAACATACTGTACAGAGCGGTTACAATTCCATGGGCAAGATAATGTGTACATTTCTTACCAAGCATTGCAGCCTCCTCCTTTGTTGACCTTTCACATCCCTTCCCAGCCTACCCCTTCCCACCCCAACCCAATACTTCTCCTTCCCCCCTTGCCCCCCTCCCCCCCCTCCCCGCACTGACGTTGTAAAGCTCGTTTTGGACATGACAACTTGTACTTCTCATTGTTGCAACAGGGCCACCTGTATCCTTAAACAACTGGTTTTACCCCATCTCCTCCATAAGTTATACTGACATCAAATATAGTGAAAGCAGGGGTTATACTGTGGGGGAAAGACATGCATAGCCACAAAGAAATAATCTTATAAACGCGTTAGAAACACATGCATGAAAGAAAAAAAACATTAAGATACATATCTAAGGGTTCATTTTCCTGACATCACATTATCTGACCTTTTCCACTTGATTCGTACATATACTAGATATTGCAAATAAGTGAAACCATAGGACCTATGTTTCTTTGGGCCTGGCTTACTTCACTTGATATAATTTTTCCAAGTTTTTCAATTTCCTAACAAATTGGGCAATGTCATTCTTTCTGATGGAGGCATAGAATTCCATTGTGTATATATACCACATTTTCTTGATCCATTCATCTACTGAGGGGCATCTGGGTTGGTTCCATATCTTAGCTATGGTAAATAATGCTGCAATAAACATAGTTGTGCTGGTAGCTTTAGTGTGGCCTTGTTTGTAAACATTTGGGTAAATGCCCAAAAGTGGTATTGCTGGGTCATAGGGGAGTTCTATGTGAAGTTTTTTGAGGAACCTCCATACTGCTTTCCAAAGTGGTTGAACAAGTTTACCACCAACAATGAAGTAAGGTTCCTTTCTGTCCACATCCCCTCCAACATCTGTTGTTGTTAGAGTTCTTGATTTTTGCCTTTCTAACTGGAGTGAGGTTATATCTCAATGTTGTTTTGATTTGCATTTCTTTTATGGCTAGGGATGTTGAACATTTCTTCATGTGTCTATAGGCCATCCTTCTTTCTTCTTCAGAGAAATTTTTCTTTAAGTCTTTCGCTCACTTATTTATTGGGCAGTTGTTTCTTTGAGGATTTGTTGTTGGGGGGTTTAATTTTTTGAGTTCCAAGTATATTTTAGATATGAGACCCTTGTCCCTTGTATGGCTCATAAAATCTTCTCTCAATCCGTGGGCTCTATATTGATCTTGCTAGCTATGTCATTTGCCCTGCAGAAGCTCTGCAACTTTATGCAATCCCATTTGTCCAACCTTTCTTTGATTTGTTGTGTTTCCGGGTGTCTATTCAGAAAATTTTGGCCTGAGCCAAGGAGACCTAGGGTTTCTCCTATTCCATCCTGTAATATTTTCAGAGTGTCTGCTTTGACTTCAAGGTCTGATTCATTTGGAGTTGATTCTGGAGCAGGGAGAAATATAAGGATCTAGCTTTAGTTTTCTACAAGTAGTTAACCTATTTTGCCAGCACCATTTACTGAAGAGGCTGTCTTTCTTCCATTCTATTGTTTTAGCTCACTTATCGAAGATTAGATGGCTATAGGTCTGTAGGTTCATTTCTGGGTTTTCAATTCTATTCCATTGGTCCTGAGGTCTGTTCTTATGACAATACCAAGCTGTTTTGATTACTATGGCTTTATAGTAGAGTTTGAAATTTGGTATTGATATTCCTCCAGCAGTGTTCTTTCCGTTGAAGAGTGTTTTTGCTATTCGGGGTCTTTTATTGTTCCATATGAATTTTTGGATTGCCTCTTCTATTTCCTTGAAGAATGAGGTTGGAATTTTGATAGGTATTGCATTGAATTTGTAGATAGCCTTGGGAAGTATTGCCATTTTCACGATGTAAATCTTTCCAATCCAGGAGCATGGGAGGTTTTGCCATTTTTTAAGTTCTGTGTTGATTTCCTTTTTCAAGATTTTAAAGTTTTCATCATAGAGGTCCTTCACTTCTTTAGTTAAGTTAATTCCTAGGTATTTTATTTTTTGTGGGGCTATTACAAATGGAGTTACTTTCCTAATTTCAGCCACACTTTTCTCATTGTTGAAATACAGAACAGCCATTGATTTTTGGGGGGTTAATTTTATTACCTGCTACTTTGCCAAAGCTTTGAATCAGCTTGAGTAATTTGGGAGTGGAGTCTATGGGATTCTTTAAATACAAGATCATGTCATCTGCAAAGAGGGAGAGTTTTATTTCTTCTTTTCCTATTTGGATCCCCTTTATCTCTGCATCTTGTCTTATTGCTGTAGCTAGGCATTCTAATACTAGATTGAAGAGAGGTGGAGAGAGTGGGCATCCTTGTCTTGTTCCTGAGTTAAGAGGAAATGGCTTTAGTTTTTCACCATTGAGTATAATGCTGGCTGTAGGTTTGTCATATACAGCCTTTATTGTATTGAGGAATTTTTCGTGGATTCCGAATTTTTCCAAAATCTTCATCATAAAGGGTGTTGGATCTTGTCGAATGCTTTTTCTGCATCTATTGAGATAACCATGTGGTTCTTATTCTTGCTCCTGTTGATGTGATGAATAATATTAATTGATTTGCGTATATTGAACCAGCTTTGCATCCCTGAAATGAATCCTGTTTGATCGTGGTGTATGATTTTTTGGATGAATTGTTGAAGTCGATTCGATTGGCCAAAATTTTTTTGAGAAGTTTTCCATCAATATTCATCAATGAAATGGGTCTATATTTCTCTTTCTTTGATGAGTCCCTGCCTGGTTTTGGGATGAGGGTTATGATGGCTTCATAGAATGTGTTCGGTAGCGAGCTTTCTCTTTCAATTTCATTGAAGAGTTGGCAGAATATTGGTGTAAGCTGTGCTTTGAAGGCCTTGTAAAATTCCGCTTTAAAACCATTTGGTCCTCGACTTTTCTTAGCTGGGAGGTCTCTTATTGCTGTTTCTATTTCAATGCTTGATATGGGCCTTTTAAGATAGTTTAACTCATCTTGGTTTAGTTTTGGCATGTCAATATTTGCTAGGAAAAAATCCATTTCTGTCAAGTTCTCAAACTTATTAGCATAAATTTTGAGAAATATTCCCTTATAATGTTCTGAATCTTGGTTGTTTCTGTAGTGATGTTTCCATTCTCATCTCTGAGTTTATTAATTTGTGTGTGTTCTCTTTTTTTCTGATAAGATTTGCTAAGGGTCTGTCAATTTTGTTAAGTTTTTCGAAGAACCAACTTTTTGTTTTGTTGATTCTTTCTATAGTTTTTTTGGATTCTAATTCATTTAATTCTGATTTAATTTTGATTATTTCTTTCAGTCTACTGGACTCGGGTTTATCTTGCTGCTCTATTTCAAGGAGTTTTAGATGTGTCATTAAATTGTTAGTTTCAGATCTCTCCAATTTGTTGATATAGGAGCTCAGACCTATAAACTTGCCTCTGAGTACTGCCTTTGCTCTGTCCCAGAGGAGCTGGTAATTTGTGTGTTTGTTTTTGTTGAATAGCATGAACATTTGAATTTCCTTTCTAATCTCTTCCATGACCCACTCATGTTTCAACAGTGTGTTGTTCAGCCTCCATGTAATACCGGACTTTCTTTGGTGGCTTTTGGTGTTGAGTTCTAATTTTATTCCCTTGTCGTCAGAGAGAATGCAAGGTATAACTTCAATGTTTTTGAATTTTGACAAGTTTGCTTGGTGGCCTAAAATGTGGTCTATTTCAGAAAACATTCCATGAGCTGCTGAGAAAAACGTGTATTCTGATGCTGCTGGGTGAAATGTTCGGTAGATGTCTGTTAAGTCTAGTTGATCTATGCAGCTGTTTAGATCTGCGGTTTCTCTGTTGAGTTTTTGGCGAGTTGATCTATCTAGTGGGGAGAGTGGTGTGTTAAAATCCCCAACAATTAATGTCTTTGGATCTATATGGGATTTGAGGGAAAGTAGTGTTTCTTTGATAAATTTGGGTGCTCCATTGTTTGGTGAATAGATATTTAGAATCGTAATATCCTCCTGAAGGAGAGATCCTTTAATTAGTATGTAGCGATCTTCTTTATCACGTCTCACGAATTTTAATTTGAAGACTATTTTATCTGATATTAGTTTTGCAACTCCCGCCTGTTTATGGGGGCCGTTTGCTTGGTAGATTTTGTTAGAGCCTTTAATATTGAAAATGTGTTTGTTTTTACAGGCAAGATGTGACTCCTGCAGGCAGGAGATAGAAAGGTCTTGTTTTATAATCCAACTAGACAGTCTATGTCGCTTAATTGGAGAATTCAGTCCGTTAACGTTAAGAGATAGGACTGAGAGGTATTTGGGTGTTCCTGCCATGTTATCCACCTTCTTGGGGGCTGCGAAAACAGGGTTCTTCCTACGGTTCTTGGATTCTCAGTTTGGGTGCAGATTCTTGGCCTTTATTGTGGTCTTGTTGGTTTTCTATGTGTAGGACATCTTTAAGAATCTTTTGTAGGGCTGGTTTGGTGGAGATGTATTGTTCCAATTTTTCTTTGCTATGGAAGGTTTTTATTTGGCCTTCAGTTATGAAGGAGAGTTTAGCTGGGTACAGTATTCTTGGTTGATAGTTGTTTGTTTTTAAGGCATGGCATACATCATTCCAGGCTCTTCTTGCTTTGATTGTCTCTGCTGAGAAATCTGAGGTGATTCTACTTGGTTTCGCTTTATAGGTGATTACCCTTTTCTCCTTGGCAGCTTTAAGGATCTTTTCCTTGGTCTGAGTTGATCCTGTGTGGATTATAATGTGACGGTGAGATGTCCTATTCTGGTCTGGTCTATTTGGGGTTCTAAAAGCTTCTTGTATCTGAATAGGCCTACCTTTTTGCATGTTTGGGAAGTTCTCTGCTAGGATCCTGCTAAACAAATTTCCTAGACCATTAACTTCTGTTTCTAGGTGCTCCTCTACACCCATTTTCCTTAGATTAGGCCTTCTGATGGTGTCTTCCAGTTGTTGGATAGATCTATCATATTTCTTGTACTTGTCTTGGATGATTATATGTTCTTTCTCTATAATATCTAGGCTGTCTTCAATCCCTGAGATTTGATCTTCTGCATGGTCTAACCTGCTGTCAAGACTCTCTACTTTGTTTTTTATCTCTTTTCCTTCCATTTGGTCAGCTTTGATGGCTTCAAATTCTTTGTTGAAGCTCTCTTTTAGGTCTTGTATGAATTTTGGTTGGTTATGGTTTCTTTGGACTCCTATTCCTTCTGTTGGGTTCCACTCAGCATTCCCTTTGTGGTCTCCCTGACTTCCTTCAGGTCTTTTTTAATGGATTCCATGAATGCCTTTAGCGATCTTTGTGTATTCTCTACCTGCTCTCTCAATTCCTGTATTACCCTTTGATTAGCTTCCTCTCATTTGTTGTATTCCTGCAGTTCTCTTTGAGTATTCTCGAGTTGCTCACGCAAGTCCTGTATCAGTTTTTGAGTAGCTTCCTCATGCTTATGATATTCCTGTATACACTTTTGGGATGCCTCCTCTCTCTCCCTATCACGCTCATACAGAGTCCTTTGTACGTTGTCAAATTTTTCATTTATCATGTTTGCCAGCAGTGTTTGTAGAGCTATTTGGGAACTCTCCTCTGGATTATTCATTATCTGTTCTGTCCCCTGATTATCATGAGTGGTAATGGAGATACCGAGACTTGCCATTTTTCTTGTGTTTTTCCGGCTTACTCTGCCCATTTGAGATGAAGATAGCACCAGTTTTGTGCTAGAACACTATCTTAAGGCAACTATCAACCAAAGTTTACATTTGTACAGTCAATAGTCTACACATACAATCTAGTTCAACAGATACATCTATTCAATATCAAACAACTATATGTCAATGGGCTTCGAAACGCAGAGAAGAATTTGGAAAAGCAGAAATTATTAGGGTTAGGGAGAGGTGTGGGTAAAAAATAGGAATAGATTGGTGTGGGGAGGCACAGGGAGATTTAACTATGTCTTAATCTCAATGCAGGAAATAGGTTGGGTAGGATGCAAGTAGAGAGAGAGAGAAAAAGAAGAAAGGGAAAGGGAAATGAAAAGCGACCAGAAAAAAATAGAAAGGTAAAAATTAATATTATTATGGAGATTAAAAGATTGTCTTTTATAATCTATTTAGAGAGGAATGTGAATATATTGAGAGAAGGGGAGGGACATAGAGGAGATGTGAAAAACTTAAAAAATGCTTAAAATATTATATAGGTATAAAGAGGTAGTACTGCTATTAAGGAATTTAAGTCTCAGAGGTTTTGAATTGAGTAATAGATTTGTGGATTAAGTGTGTACACCATGGGGGATAGGGTGTACTAGTTAACTATGGGTTTATCTGAGGATGTGCAGGACAAGAGTTAAGTCACATAAAGAAGAACAAAAGAGAGGAAAATGTGAAAAGGATAAGAAAGGGAGAAAAAAAGATCAGAAGTTCAGTAGAGCTAAACAAAAAAACACAAAGATAATTAAAAAAGAGAGAAAAAGAGAAAGAAGACAAGAAAAGAAAGGAAAAAGCACATTCACGTATTCCTAAAATAAAAATTATAAGAGGAAAAAAAAGTTACTGGAAAACAATTTTCTTTTCAAAAAAGACAAAAATTAAAGATTAATAAAAGTTTTAGAAAAGAAAAAAAATTTTTTTATATATATAAGGTACCAAAAAAAAAAAAAAAAGAAGAAGAAAAAAAAAAAGGTCTTTGATTTTTTTTTTTTATTTTTTTGGGAGTTTTGGGAAGAATCCTGTATCTCCCTTGTGTCTGTAACCAGCCTCTTGTTGGAGTCTCTGGTCTGCTTGAGGTCCTGTGGCTTGATTGGTTTCTTAAGTCAGTTTGTTTGAACAGGCAGAAAAATGCTCTGCTTTACATAAGATTTTGAGATCCCCCTCCCAGGTTAGTTTCCTGGGAGGGTGATCTGCTTTGATAATCACAAAAGTGGGGAATGCAGTGATGTGGCTAAGTTCTGGGTAGAGTTGAGTCCTTTCAACAAACAGCATCTTTTCCCTGGGGCTATTTTGTGAAAAACTCACAGAGCCCAGCCTGGAGCCATTCTCAGGATTTCTGTTTTTCAATTGATTGTGGAGGCTGCTAGAGGGAGGGGCAGCCTCTGGTTCTGGTTACCCAGTGTGGAAAGCCACTCCTATGGCTGGCGCCTGAGCTGGGTGACTTTTCCCTGGATGGAGCTGAGTCTATCACGTCACTTCGCCGTTAAGTTCTTGTGACCTGCTAAATAACTCGTTTTATTCCAAGGCCTGAGTTGGATTTAGCAGCTCCTCTGAGCTTTGAGGATATCCAAGATGGAGATCACCTGTTCTGGGGGGGGAGGGGTGGCCTTCCCTCCTCTGCTCCCTGAGAAGGAGTGAGGACGTCAGGCTTCTACTCACGCCGAGTATTGGTTCCTGGGTCGTCTCTGGTCTGCAGACTGCAGGATGAAGATGTCCGCTCCTTGTTGGTTCTTGCTGGTGTTGAGTAGAATCCGCTCGCCCCCTGTGTCTGGCTCCTTCGTCCCGGACTCACTGTGACTCAGGTTTGGGTGCCCTGCGGTCGATGCTGCAACTCTGCTACCGCGACCCTGCTGCCACCGCGGCGGCTGATGGCAAACGCTCAGATGAGTCTCCTTGCCTTGGCTTCCCCTCTCTTTCCTAACTCTCTGTCCTGTGATGGCACACTTGGTGTGATTCTCTGGCTAAGGACTGTTCACTGGAACTCTAAAACTGCTTTCTATGGGAGAGCTTGTTCAGATTCCAGCTTCTCCTCCGCCATCTTCCCAGAAATCTCTGTACAGCATATTAATCCTAATAAAATATGTGGGGAAAATTACTAACTACAGCATTGTGTTCCTTTATCTGAATGTCCATTTTTCAAAAGGGTTCATTGTGGTCTCTGGTAACATCTCTAATGACTTGTTTCTTCTTAAATGCCTTTAAATTAGTCAAATTATGAATATTTTATTTATCTCCATTCTTCACCCATGGAATTCAAATGATAATACTTGTACCATATTTATTCACTTTTCTTTCACTAAATCGTGTTATTCTACTTTCCAATTTTATCATCAATGCTAACTCATCTTGAACCCAAAAAAACTCCCATATATTGCCACAAACAGTTCAATAACTTTCAAAATGATTTGCATGATTTCCACCATTCTTTTTCTAAAAGCTAGATCATACTTGAACACATCTGTCACAAATAGCACATCAAAGCACAATGTTTCCTAATGAGTTCTTCTATCAGTGTCAAGAAAAATCAAAATCCAAAAAAAGATTCTAAATGCTATATAATCCAGACATCATAATCATTTTCAGCCATTGGAAATGAGGAGAAATAAGACCAGTTTCAAATTCAAAATCCTAGAAACATTCTAAATACTCCACAATCCAGAGATTATAAATTTTTCTCAGCTATCTGAAAGGAGAAGAAATCACCAATTTCAAACACATAATTAATCACATATTATCATAATGTACTACTCCTAAGGATATGTGTTACATAGATACATAAGAATATAAGTAAATGTGATGGAAAGCATCTTAGTTTATACTGTACAAACCAAAGCCTCATGAAGAGTGGAGAATTGACAAAGTATGCAACTGACAGGCAAAGGAAACTAGCAAATGCTAAGACCGCAGCAACGATATTGAAGGAAGACAGTTTGTTAGAAAGCAATGAGGAATCAAGAAATTGATCAGAGTTGAGGGGATGAGGTGGGTCAAATCGAACTCTCATATATTTTCAGACTTGTTAACTTGCAACATCAGGTACAAGGGAAAACATTCACAGTAATACTATACACTACTTCCTTTTCAAATTAGTTGTCCCTAATGACAAACAGAACGCAAAAGCTAACTTCAATCTCACACTATTGTTCTAGTCCGTTTATTCTTTCCTGGTCAATAATTTCAGAGCCAATTGTCTCTCATGAAATACGTAAAATTTCTTTCTCTATTGTAATTTCTAGCTCATGTCCCTTAATTTCTTGATTAAATGGAAACGATCAGAAAAGACCTTGTCTTCTACCATGATTTATTCTTATTTATACTTAACTATAATTACTGTAGGTAGAAAATCCTTTCTCATAGCTAAAGCTGACCTTTGTACCCTGGCTTCCATGCCTAGATCCCCACATTAATGTGCGATCCATGATAACCGTAACAATTTACACTTAAACAATGCTATGAAATCATAGAATAAGCAATTCACTCTTCTGCTCAAACCTACCATAGGCTTCCAGTCTTGCTCATTATCAATGCCAAAACTGTAAACATTATCTAGAAAGAGCTAAGATTTTGTGCCCTTGTCTCTGGTCAGATAGGTTAAAGAATGTGTTATATACCTTTACTTATTTCTCTCTTAGTCTCTTCTGCAGCTACACAAGAGTCACATCTTAGCCTCAAAACCTTTGAACTTGAATTTCTCTTTTCCTAGTATGTCTGCAAAAAGAGACATTGATTAGGAAGTCATGAATCTGCCACTTTCCTCTTTCCAATCTGTAACGTTAAGTGTGTGTGTGTTGGGGGGGGGGGCTATTTCTTGATTTAGAATACTATAACAAAGCCACAAAGGGGTGACTTAAAATACCGGTAAGTACTAGGAACTATTTATTAGGGGTAGTTACTTCTTCTTTTGTTTGGGGGGGCGGGTCCGGTCCTGGGCCTTGAACTCTGGGCCTGGGCGCTGTCCCTCAGCTCTTCAGTTCAAGGCTAGAGCTCTACCACTTGTGCCACAGCGCCACTTCCGGCTTTTTTCTTTTTGCTTATGTGGAGCTGAGGAATAGAACCCAGGGCCTCATGCATGCAAGGCAAGTACTCTACCACTGAGACACCTTCCCAGCTCCATGGGTAGTTATTTCTGAAAGCCCTCTTTCATGAATCTTTCTTAGCTCCTAATGATAGTCAATGGTCCTTACAGCACCTGGCTTATGGCTTGTCACCTTGTCTGCCTCTGTCTTCATATGGCATTCTCTGTCTCTGTTTTCAAAAAGCTGTGCATGGTGTGTGTTTTTTTCTTCTCACAAGAGCACCAAATACTGATTAAAGGTCCACTCTATTTTTCTATTGCATTCACTAATTATCTCTGCAACAACCCCATATCCAAACACAGTCCCATTCTGGGGGTTAGGATTTCATTGCATTTTTGATGGGCAAAATCCAATACATAGCACTCATTATCTCTTTATCTTTCCTTAATTCATTTTCTACAGCTATATTTAATACTTGTTATCTTCTTTTATTGTCTATTTCCTCCTGTGGTAAGTTCCATGAAATACAACATTTTGATTTTTTTTATTAACTTGATAACCTAAGTGAAATACATATATAAATACATATACAAAATTTATGTTTTATATTTGTTTAAAAACACACAAATAAATTTGAGAGGATGATGTAGAAATTCAGATCGAGGTTTTATCATACTTCATTCTAACTAATAGAAATATAGAAAGAAATGTCATATGGTTTGATTGTCTGCTGTAAACACTGGAATTTCTTAAATCTTGGGTGCAGAAGTCATACTGAATCAGTTATAGAATCAGTGGTTTTATACCAACAATTTGAATATCATTTACATAAAAAGCCAAGAAACCTGCCACTTTGACCTTCTTTAAGTGAAGTTTCTGTAGAGTTGATTCCAGGTTATATTTCTTGTTTACCTAACGTTTCCCTCTATTTTCTTGGGCAAATCAATTATAATTGGTTGAAACATCAATGACTACTAATTCCAATATCTAGCTCACCCATGAACATACTATTCTTATTCATTTTAAAATATAACTTTGAATGACATTTTTCCCTTTTGACATATCTATTTATTTGAAATCTGTAGGGTTGCTCCTGATTCTCTTTTCTAAAGCACTTCATGCTATTTCTCTTCTAGACAGCTAGAGTGGAGGATAATAACTCATTCAATTAGCGATTCAGCTGAATTGAGTATGGTTTGCAGTTTTAAGTATCTGCTACACTACATTCCAGCTGTCCTGAGAGTAGTAGCTAAGAACCTAGTTTGCTGTTACTGGCCCCTCTCAAGGCAAAGGCTGATCTATAATCCTTGTCTCTGAGGCCTGCTGAGAGTGCCAACCACAAACTTCTACCTTTCTAGAGTATTTTACTGGGGTTTCTGTTTCCCAATAGGAGGCTTTTAGCAGACTGCGTCCAGATCCTAACCTATGGCTTCATCCACACTATTGCCACAATAGCCCAAGGAAAATTTATTTGTGTTCTGCTGTTATGATAATAGCATTCTCCAGGACTATTTAGGAACTTAAATCTCAAATCTTGAAGCTTCATTTTCCTTTTCCTTTTCTACTTTTTTCTGGTTTTCCTTCTTTTCCTCCTTCTTAGAACTTCCTATCTTCCCTTCATCCTTCTTTGTTTCTCATCCTTTGTCTCTTCTCTTTCATCATTTCTTTCCTTCCCTCTTTCTTTTTTCCTTCTTTTTCTTGAATTGTCTTTTCTTCCTTCTCTCTCTCTCTCTTCTTTCCTTCTTTTCTTTTATCTTTCTTTCTTCTATCTTTTTTCTTTACTGAGCTTGAACGCAGAGTTTGGGGCTCTTATTTGCTTTGTTCTATAAAGACTGGTATTCCACCACTAGAGTCATACCTCCATTTCCAGCTTTTGGGGTTTAAATGTAGATAAAAGTCTCATGAAGTCTTCTTGTTTTGAACCATGATTCACAGATCTCAGCCTCCTGAATACTAGGATCACAAGCCAGAGCTACCAGTGCAAAGCTAAAACTTGACGTCTCAACACCATCAAATGATCAATTCTTTTTTTGTGTGGCTTTTTAGTATTCTAAAGTGATTCCCATTTGTAAGTAGAAATAAAAATACTCTTCTAGTTCATTTGTTTCAGATTACAAATTTTAATACTTTAAAAAATACTATTGCTAAAATTGAGATACATGATTGTAAAAAAGAGTTTTCAGTATCAACTACAAAAACAAAGTGAAGGATGGAATTAGTTTTCTTTGATAATTAGTATATCCTGAAACTACACCAGAGAAAGTTTTTTATTTCCCTAGATGGGAAAAAGACATTCACTAGATAGGCTGAAGGTAGAAGACTTAAAAGATTTTCATTAGGCATTTTCTAATTTCTATTTTCAGCTGTACTGGATCATTTCGGACAACTTTCCAAGTCTTCAATCTTCCTGAAATCTGTGTTATTAGTATTTTTTTCTTCTTTAGGATTCTTAAATTTTTGTAAGTAAATAGAGAAAATAAGTATGCAGAAAACGAAGAATTTGTCTTTTAATTTCCAATATTATAGTTTAAGTTAAGATTTCTTCTGTTTTATTTTTTTTACTGCTTTTTAAATAGGAATTTTATGAAAGGGTATAAAAACTTAAATCCATTGTTTAGTTTTAATTTATTTCTTAACATTGTTATGGTAAATTACACACAATAACTTTGAATAAAAGTTTTTGCTTAATACCACCTAATTTTGCACAGATATTCTTAACTACATTTTTAAGAAAAGGATATATGTTTTATATGTGATATATATGTGTTATATACATCAACATTACATGTATATTTTATATTTATCTACAAAAATATGTGTAGTATGATATATATGGATATATTGCACACATATATGTATATGTGATATTTATTACTATATCCATGTATAGTATATATGTATACATGCAGGTATATATATATATGCATAAATATATTTGTATTTACAAATGTGTACACATATAGAATCCAATATGACAGAAATAATGATTTTTTTTCTTTAAATATAATCAAACATGAAAATGATCAAAGACTGAGTTTAATGGGGCTCTCTGGTAATCCCAGCGAAATGAGAGGTATAAGGACAAGAATTGCAGTTCAATATAAACCTGAGCAACATCACAAGATACTATCATAAAAATTAATTTAAAAAACCCCTTTCCTAGAATATTAAAGGTATCTGTTTCGAAGCTCAGAACTGCCGAACAAAAGTATTTCTTACACTGTTGTCAAGCTGAGTCAAATTTTCAAGTTAAGACACACAGAGTGTGATAAGTAGATGAGCCACATCTATTCCAAAGTGATATTGTTTTATACATATTCCAAAGGATCTTGTTTCATACATAAAAAAGAACAAGAAGAAAACTAAAGAAAGTTGTTACAATTAAATTGGCCCAAGTTAATAGTAACCATGGCTCACTCATTAGGTGTTGCTTTTGAGTTAGGTAAAAATAAGATGAGCAAGCACAAGATGTTCTATGAGCTGTTCATACTCTATATCATCTGTATGTCTAGGAATTAAGTTCCAGGAGGTGAAAATTGAATTAATGGTCTCATAAGACTTTGTGATTTAGGCAAGTGTGTTTTCTGCTGTACACCCTACTCCCACCGGGCCTGTTAGAAATTTTCAAGGCCCTTCCTTTATTTCTATTATGCCTTCATTATTGAAGTAGCTTTACCTTGACAGTTAAATATTTTAAATAATAAACATTTAAATTGAAAATTAAGAAAAGGTAAATTAGATAGCCATGTTTCTACTTGAAAGAAAATCCCTCAGGTTAAATAAATGTTCTATAAATACATAATTACACCATGATACATTTCCATGCATACTGGTTGATGCTTGATGCTTACAGGGATGTAAGCAGACCTAAAGGGAAAAGGACATTCAGGACCACATCATCTGCCCTCACTATATCTGTACAGCCACAGCTCATCTGTGGAAATCATGATGTAATATAACATGTTATATTTGATTGCAGTTAAAAATACATATTAAATCTAGGCACTAGTAAAGTATTTGTATAATCCCAACTACTCAGGAGGCTGATAGGAGGATCACAATTCAAATTCAGCAAGTGCAGGAAAATCCTGTGAGACTCTTATCTTCAAGTAACCACCATAAAGCCAGAATTGGAGCTATGGCTTGGTGGCAGGGTGCCAACCTTGAGTGACAAAGCTAATTGACAGTGCACACGCCCTGATTTCAAGCCCCAATATTCTCTATCTTTCCCCCTGTCTCTCTCTGACACATACACACAAAGAATACAAAAACGTTTTATACAGTTTTAAATGTTTCTAATGTTTAAATGTATTCGCATCTAAATACCTGCATTACTCTAGAATCTTGAATTTATTGCTTTGCTTAAAATCTGTTTGAGACCTTCTACCTTAGATAATAGTAACTCAGTCTCACGAGGCACTGTGTGAACCATTCTGGTTAGAAGAAAGGTATGTTTAATCTTTTGGCCCACAATTAATTTAAAATTATCATTAAAACATTTTAAGCTGGATCGACACTCCTTTAAACATTTATTAGAAGAATAGGTTGAAGTTTTCCACTCTGAGTGGGGACCATCTGTTTGTCAGGGAAAATCAGAAGATAATGTTTGAAATGTTGTTTGTCCTCTGAGTCTGACACCTAAGTTAAGTGGAGTTTGAAAACTAATTATCTAAAACATATTTAATTCATTTACATTTTAATTTCAATCTATCATTGTCAGACAAAATAAATCATTTCCCTCATAAATCCAGATGATCTTAACAAGATTCTGATTGCTGAATTGGAAAGGAGATCTGGCTGTGTGGAGACAGTGTTGTAGATAAAGCACATCTGCTGAGATTTAACTAGTTGTTTAAAAAATTACCCGTTACACAAGTGCAGTGTCTCTACTTCGGGTGTTGAAATAACTTTGAAGAAAGAAACAAGAAATATGTTCCTTATTAGTAAAATCACCCTTGACTGAATGAATCATTAAAATAACACTGCAGATCCTATAAATTCCCAAGTTACACAAAATTGATCAAGTAATTATGTATAAAGAAGCTGACAGAAAACTAAACACATTCACTCAGTAATGAGACAGAAGACAGAGCAAGAGCAGTGTTCACCAGGCATATGAAACCTGTTAGCATTCAGGCTTAAATTGCATGGATGATGAATGGAAGGAGATCAGATAGGTGAATAGCAAGTTTTAACAATGATAGGTGAGCCTTCATCAGGAGTCTGGGTTCTAAATTGTGGAGAAATTCATTAGCAGTTCATCCAACTCATAAGAAAAATAATAGTGACAGGATGCTGGTGAATCAAGCCTATGATTCTAGCTACTCAGGATGCTTGGATCTGATGATAATGGTTGGAAGACAGCCCAAGCAAGAAAGTCTGTTAGAGTCTTAACTCCAATTAATTAACCAAAAGCTACAACTAGAGGTGAGGCTCAATGGTAGAGCCCTAGTCTTGGGCAAAAAAAAAAAAATTCAATCAATTATTGGAGACCTTGAGTTAACCATTAGGATAGGAGAGGAGGGGGTTGGGAAAAGAAGAGGAGGGAGAGAGAAAGAGAAAGAAAGAGGGAGAAAAGGAGGGAGAGAGAGGAAGAGAAGGATGGGCGGGGAAAATAGTACTGGAAGAAAGATTAGGTTACAATTTGGGAAAATATGGCTTTTGGTAATTACTTTGCTGACTCTTCCAATCCAAATATGGAGAAGGTGCCAATGCTTAAAATACCAAATGTCAGCAGGAAACCAAAAAAACATAATGAAATAAAAATGAAAGCCTCTTGTAAGATACGGAATCTCTAGCTGGTTAGTGGAAATAGACTAAGATTCAAGATTGGAATTTTCACTTCCCACCCCAACGGAGACAAATCATTTAATTCTGTCAATGACTTAACATGACTCACAGATATAAATGTGGAAAATTTCAACCTTGGGCACTAGTACATTCATTGTACTTCTAGATTGTGTGAATGAAAGGCAACTGTGTGTCATCCTATGAATGCTGATAACAATTGGATTAGTGTCGTCAATTGAAGAGAAAATGTACATAGACATATGCATGTTCTTTGCTAGAATAGAAAAGAATTTGTGTGAGTATATCATTTTACTCAAGGGCCAATTCTTGGTGTTATATTAATGAAAAACAAAAAAGGAAAGGTATATCAAAGGGTACAAAAATAAAGTAAATTTTCTTACAAAGATCACTGAGCTCTGTGAAAGTAATGTTCAGTTCACTTTTTTAAAAAGGTGTGAAGAAAATTTGCTGGTGATTTATTTCTGATTTCTTTTTTTCAGCTTAATATTTCAGAGTATAGATTTTAATACTTTTCTTCAAAGAAAGTTTTATAAAGTTTAGCAATTTGATGAGATAGTTTAATACGAGAATTCTAGTTAAGTATGTGGTTAAGATGAATTTACCAGTTATTCATGGGCTCATTGGCAAACACATCTTCTAATACTTAGTATCAATGTGAACACATACCCTAGTACAAACACAGTATATTTGTGATGATAAAACTTTCCCTGATGTATACATTGCTCCTAATAAAAATGGCATTGTTTTCAAACTATATCACCTATTTTGACATGAACAAAATAATTTAATCATGACAACCCTCTAAATAGGTATTATTTTTATCATAAAGAACATAAAATTAAAATTTTAATGAATTGGTGATAATCACATAAGTTATTTGATTTCTTTTGGAGAATAATATAATGTTTGATATTAGAAGGCATTAGTTGGCATTGTTTTCTACTTATTTATAGAAAGTAATGTGATTATTTTTGTGAGTATTTGATGTAAGAAATAATGTCATTACAATTTTGTAATG
>NW_024871952.1:0-51488 GCF_019054845.1 Dipodomys spectabilis
ACAATGCCTAGGCTCATAGTTCAACCTCAGGACCTGCCCCCTCAAAAAGAGCCTGTACTTCCATGTCATTGTCTATGTATGGATGTATTCCTATAGGTGAAGCTATAGAATAGCTATGATGAATGGCACCAAGTTAGGAAATTTCTATTCAATACAATAATTTCATAACACAGAGACTTCTTTCAAGACAGTGCATGTTCCAGGGAACTTATCACTGTTCCCAGGGTAACCTGAGGGTTTCTCTGTATCCCAGGGCTGCTGGAAGAAGTCTCTCACATTGTGTGGACAGGCAGACAAAAGACCTCACTCCTGTACAGCTTGGTAACAAACAATTCCACCTGAGCCAGTTAGTGAGGATGAATGTGGGCGTGCTCTGAAGGTCAGGAGAAAAGGGTCTCTTTGTACCCCAAGCTATCTCTCTCCCCAGTGCTCTGTTTTAACAACAAGTTTTCATTTGTGCCACTTTCCATGGCAGATAAAGTTATGTGCACTTATCCTGCTTTTGTGAGACTATGTTTTTGTGTTCAGATAAAGTGCTCAATATAATTCAGGAGTACTTCTGGCAGACAACTAGGGCACTGAATCTGATGAAATGTTTCATTGGAGCAATGATGGGCCTATGATGCCTCTCCTAGGTTTGGGAAATCCAAGTACATGTTGGATATCACAAAGCTTCCTGTCATCTAGGGCTGGTGAAGCTCATCAGGTTTTGAAACCTTTGACCTCTCCTTGTTGGGCCCTGGGTGGCTAGGTTTTGATCACAATGCCTTTGTGCTGAGCAGGAGTACAGTGCAGAAGCCCAGTGCTTTTCCATTTTGTGTAACAACATCACTTCTGGTTTGTGAGTGTGTGTGTTTGTGTGGGGGGGGGGTAGGGGGGTGTGGGTGGGTGTGCACGCACACACATACATGTGTCCTGGAGCTTGAACTCAGGACCTGAGCACTGTACCTAGTTTCTCTTGTAGAAGGATAGCCTTCTCCCACTGGAGCCACAGAGCCACTTCAGGGTTTTTCCTAATGATATGGTCCTGAGAAATCAAGCCTATGGTTTCATAGATGCAAAACCCTCTATCCCTAATGCACTTTCCCAGGCCTCTACCTCAGGTTGTTAGTGTTTTCTGTCTTTTGTTGTTGTTGTTGTCAGTTGTAGGAGTTGAAGTCTGGGCCTGGGTGCTTTCCTTGAGGTCTTCAGCTCAAGTCTTGTGCTCTACCACTTCAGGTTTTCTGGTGGTTCATTGGAGCTAAGTGTCTCAAAGACTTTCCTGCCCAGGCTTGATTTGAACCTTGATCCTCAGATCTCATTCGCCTGAGTAGCTAGGATTACCAGAATGAAGAAAGCACCCTGCTTCCACTTCAAGTTCTTAGTGGTGAATTGGAGATAATAGTCTCATGGGACCTTTTGTGTCTGGGATATTTTGGAACCCAGATCTTCAGATTTGAGGTTCCTGAGAAGGCGGGATGACAGACTAGCTACTGACCCCTTGGGCTTGGCTTCTGCTGCAAGGGGGTCCATGGTTCCAAGTGGTGAAGTGCTAGCCATGAGCCCTAGAGGTAAGGGTCAGCACCTAGAACCGAGTTCAAGGTTCATGACAGAAAAAAAGAAAACATTTGTCCGCAGAAGACAACTCACTAGTCTTCAGTAATACATAATTTTGTACTTGCCATGGCAGCATATCTGAGCCTCAATATTCTTGTCTGCATAATCATCTCAGTTGTGGATCCCTTACAAGGGCACGATGTAAGAATGCACCCTGTGAAGGACACAGTACATGTCACTCTTTGCAGGACTCAACACACAGCATCTTGTGAAACACTTAGCACCCAATGCAGGACTCAGCACACTGCACCCTGTGAAGACTCAGCACATAGCTCTGTTCCACAACTGTCATTAAAATTAGGGTGCTTTCATCAATATCACCGTTGTTTAAGGAAAATTTCACAAACCATACAAGTTCACATCTAATGGTTTAATGGGGTGGTTTTTTACTTGGGGGAGGTAGACATGGGGCTTGAACTGAAAGCATGGGGATACTGTTCTAATGATATTTGCTCAAGGCTAGAGCTCTATGACTTGGAGCCATATTTTGAAGAGTCTCATAGACATCCTGCCAGGACTGGGGTTTAAACACCCCGAGCAGCTAAGATGACGGGCATAAGCCAGGATGACATGTGTAACCCATGGAGCTGGGTTGCAGTGGTTTACATGTGCCTAAGTCAGGTTAGGTGGCAGCTGTAAGCACCACACACCTAGCTTGCTCTGTAATGAGGTATTTGAAGTTATGTCCTTCTATAATTGCAGTTAGAACATCCTACCCTTTTTTGGTGGCAGTCCTGGGGCTTGAGTAAGAGCTTATAAACTCTCCCTAAGCATTTGTGCTCAAGGCTAGCACTCAATTTCAATTGATTGAAAGACAGCAGAACTTCCTGTCTTTCTATTTATGTGGCACTGAGGAATTGAACACAGGGCTTCATGATTACTAGGTGAGCACTGAACCACCGAGCCCCAGGAGTGAACAAGGTATAAATAGATAGAGATTTCTGTATATAAATATTGTAGACACAAAAAGAGAGATGTCTGCATATTATTAAATTATAGATAATATTAGTACCAATTCTTAGGTATTAAATTATATCTCCATTTAATGATGTGTCTCAGTTAACAATTAATAAAGCATCAATTAATAATTACTCAATATCAGTATTGTTTATCATATATGTACATATATCCATACATATAATTAATATTTCATAGAATGAGACAGATGTCTATATATTATTGAATTATGCATCATGTGTTACTACCAACTATTAGGTATTTAATTATGTCTCCATGTAATTTTTATTCTGTTAATGCTTAATAAAATATTAATTAAACTTAATGTACTTCCTATACTTATTGTGTCTAATTTTATCCTAGAATGATTCACTACTAATTCAATGTTTATCATAGTGACAATTCTTCCACCTATGACATTTTTATCTTTATTACATCCTATTACATAGCTTATAAATTTGCACACAAATTAAACATCCTACCTAACACTGAGCACTTTCACAGAAAAGGAAATCATGTGTCACACTCGGCTTCTCACTCCAAGATTACATTTTTGGCAGTGCTGGAATCTAAACTCACGGCCTAAAAGGCTCATTTCATGAATGGGTTACTGCCAGCACAGCAGCCTCTAGCCAAATCAGCTGCCAGGCGGTCCCCAGTCCCTGATATCCTGCCCCGTATGTTGACTCCAAATTGTGCTTAGTGTAGTTATTCATTTTATTTTTTTGTTTTATTCATTTGCAATTTATTTTATTGACTGCTATTATGCATGGAATATTTACAGCATTTATTACATAGGATATAGGTATGCCTATGTATGAAACTTCATACCTGACACCCAGGACTTTTACAGAAAAGGAAAATGTGTCACCATGGGCTTCTTACTGCACAATTCAATTTTTGTGAGTGCTAGCATCTAAACTCACAGCCACAAAGCCCAATTCATGAATGGGTGAGTGTCAGCACACCACCCTGTGGCACATGGAGCTGACAAGCAGTTCCCAGCACCTGAGATTAAACCCCAAGGGTTGACAAAATAAGAACAGACTGACATGCAGAAGGTAGTACACAAATAGATATAGATATTTATAGAGTGCCAAAGATGTCGATACATTATTTAGTTATATAGGCTACATTCCTACCAATTTTGGGGTATTTATTATGCCTCCATGTAATTAATATTATTGTTTTCATACTTAATGAATTATTAATTAAATTAACCACTGTCCCTAAACTATTGTATCCATATAATTAATTGTATTCTCTTAATGTGTCAAAAAATATTCATTAAAATCCATCAGCCTCCTAAAATCAGTCTCTAAATTTATAGTAGTATCATTCAGGAACAACAAATTCAACCTTGACATTAATTTCCATCGGTATTCCTGTGAATAGGAACGAGACTCTTAGGATCTCCCTCCATTGGTAGGGGTCAGGACTGGGCTTTGAACACAGAGCCTATTTTGCCGTGTTGGCCTATGGCTTCCCTGGAAGACCATCAGACTTCAGCAATGCCAGGTTACAAACACTTTTCAGCTGTGTCATTAAGTCCCAGGATGATCACCTTGCCGGGTGGTTTTTTTTTTTTCTTTCTTGTCAGCCTTTGGGGACCCAGGTTCGGCTGTGTGTCCAGTGGCTGCAACCCAGTGTAGAGTGATCAAAGCTGAGGCAGAATTGCCATGCCCTGAGTTCAAGCCCTCTCCTTGACAAAATAAAAATATACACACACAGACAGACAGACAGATACAGACATACATTAAAAATATTTTAAAAATTATGAAGCTCCTTGGCTTGGAATTCAGGCCATTTTTCTGCCAGGCCTGGGATTTGAACTCAGGGTTTTGGTCAATCTGCAGCAATGTGGGGGAAGGGGAAGCTCACCGAGCTGGAAGACAAGAAATTCAGGCTTGATCCCAGGGGCTGAATTCAAGCCCTAGCACTCCAAAAATAATATTCGTATACATTTTAAATACATGATTTATATTTACATACACATGCTTACTGCATATGGCAGTTAGTGTAGTTATTCATTTTATTTTGTGTTTTATTTATTTATTATATATTTTAGAGAGTATGATTACATGTATAACATTTTTTACATCCTATTGCATAGGACACAGATTTGCTTATGTATTATACATCATTCCTTAGACCCAGCACTTTCACTGATAAGGAAAACAAGTGGGACAATTGGCTTCTTCCACCAGGATTAAGTTTTGGGCAGTTCTGTGATTTGAACTTCGGGCCTAGAAGGCCCACTTCATGAATGGGTCAATGTTAGCACACCAGTCTGATTCAAATGAAGATGTAGGGCAAATTTGAAGACCTGAGTTCAAGCCCTAGGAGTGGTCAATATATAAACAGATAGATGTGTAGATTCAAGTGTGTGTGTGTGTGTGTGTGTGTGTGTGTGTGTGTGTGTGTGTGTGTATTTACATATGTATATGTATCTATAAATAAATTTATACAGAGACAGATAGACATTTATGTAGATTCTAATGTATAATTCTATATAAAGAGTGATGTCCATATCTTATTTTTATATATTTTATTACTACCAATTATTTAGTCTAAAATTATGCCTCTATTAATTAATCACGGTAGGAAACAATAAAGTATTAATTAAATTAATCAATGACCTATATTTATTTCATACAATCTTATACTAGAATGACTAGCTAATTAGTAATTTAATTAGTACATGACAAACATTCTATTATTGTTCCTATAGATAGGAACGAGTTCTCTAGGATCTTCAGCTCTGTAGATGGCAGTCCCAGGATCGAACTCAGGGCCTAGGTTTCTGGGTTGGGCTCAGGCTTCACTGACAGCCCACCAGCCTTCGGCCATGCAAGGTCTCGTACAATTTTCAAGCTGAGTCATTAAGACCCAGGATGGTCACAGTGCTAAGGAAACAAAGGTAAAACTGTTGTGTAAAACTTTCTGGTTTTTCCTCTTCCATCTTGGTTGGTTTGTTATTTTTGCCAAAGCTGGGAGTTGAACCCTGGTCCTAGGATCCCTGGATCATCTGTGGGTGTAAAAGCTGCACCCCAGCCTAGGGTAATCAAGGCTGAGGCAGAGTTGTGATGACCTGAATTCAAGCCCCATGCCTCCACCACCAATAAAGTTAAGGTCCTGGCTAGGAATTTGGGCCATTTTATCTGCCAGACCTGGGATTTGAACTCAGGGAATGGTTAACTCTATTTTGCTCTGGGTGAAGTGGAAGCTAACCTCCTGGAAGAAAAAAATTCAGGAGCATTTCCCAGGGTGTGAATTCCAGCCCCAGAAAAGGCAAAAATAATATTTATATACATGTATAATGTGTATCATATATATGTATTTGCATAGATATTACATATTGTACCTAGGACACAATATTTCCACACAAAGGAAAACAGGACAATATTGGCTTCTTACTCACCTATTGACTTTGGCACTGCTGGGATTTGAACTCAGGGCATGGAATGCCCAATTAATCAAGGTGTCATTGTAAGCACAGCAGTCTCAAACAAATTCACTGCCAGGCAGTTCCCAGGACCTGAGTTCTAGCCCCAGGAGTGGCCAATATACAAATAGGTAGATTTGTACATTGCTGCAAATAAATATATATATATATATATATATATATTTAGAGAGAGATGTATATGTATATATATATATATATATGTATTCCACTGTATATTTAAACATATAAATATATTGATAGAATGTGAGATGTCTGTATATTATTAAATTACATGTAATATATTACTAATAATTATTAGGTATTAAATTATTGTTAAATTACTAGGTATTAGGTATTAAATTATGCCTCAATTTAATGATGTGTCATGGATTAAGGCACAATAAAGTGCTACCTTGTGTAAAAGGATCTCAGGCACAATGTCCAGGCTCATAGTTCAAGTCTCAGGACCTGCACCAAAAATAAAAAAGAGCCAGTAACTCCATGTGTCTATGTATGTATGCATGTATTTCTATCGGTGAACATACAGTCGTTATGAAGAAAGGAAAACAACTAAGATATTTGCTTTGAATAGAATGATGTCATAGAACAGAGAGTGCTTTCATGACAGTGCATGATTCTGGTCAAAAAAAATTAAGACCCAGGCATGGAATTTGCACCATTTTTCTGGCAGGCCTGGGATTTCAATTCAGGGTATGATTAACTCTCTGGCACTGTGGGGAAGGGGAAACTCACCGTGGTGGAAGACAAGAATTTCAGACCAGTTTCCAGGGACGGAATTCAAGCCCCAGCATTGTTAAAAATAATATTCATACATGAGATCTATTTACGTACATGGGTTTACTCCATATGACATTTGTTACCCTTATTTATTTTTATTTATTTTATTTAATATTATTACATATATAACATTTATTTCATTTATTACATCTTATCACATGGATTTATTTGCATATGGATTAGACATCATATTGAGACCCAGGACTTTCACCAAGAAGGGAAATAAATGTGTCAAAATTGGCTTCTGACTCCACATATAAACTTTTGGCCATGCTGGGACTTGAACTCACAGCCCACAATGCCCAATTCATGAATGGGTCAGTTGTAAAACAAAAGCCTTTGGCAAACTGAGCTGCCAGTCAGTTCTGAGGACCTTCAATGAAGCAATAGCATTGGTGGATACATAGATAGATAGACAGGTAGATAGATAGATAGATAGATAGATAGATAGATAGATAGATAGATAGATAGATAGATAGATAGATAGATAGATAGATAGATAGATAGATAGATAGATAGATAGATAGATAGATAGATAGATAGATAGATAGATAGACAGACAGACAGATAAATAGATAGATAGATAGACAGACAGACAGATGTGTAGTTTGCTATATATATGAGAGAGAGAGACAATGTAAGGATATCAAATTATATATATTATGAATTATTAGTTATTGAATTATGCTTCCACTTAATGAAGTATCATGGTTGAATACTTATTAAAGCATTAATGTAAAAGTAGTCACTATTCCTTAATTAGGAGAATCATACCATTGTGCTAGAATGGAAGACATAATCCAATAGTTATTGTGTGGTATTCTATAAGAGAATCATGAAATAACTGCAAATTTAATAGTTACTTTTATCACATTACAGTAAGCATTCCTATAGATAGGAATGATTTTCTCAAGATCTCCCGCCATTTGTAGGTGGCAGTCCTGGCATTTGAACTACAGACCTGGGTAGTTTACTTTGAAATGCAAACCATTAGAATGACACTGTGAAGATTTCAGATTGTCACGATGAAAGAAAAGTATGAGAAGAAAGAAACTCAGGTGTCAGCAGATCCTGCCTGTAATCCTAGCTCTTCAGGAGGCTGAGAGGTAGGGAATGCCGGTTTGAATTCAGCCAGGACAGGAAAGTCCACCACATTCTCATTTCTGAGGGACCACAGGAATACAAAATCTCCATGAGTGGGGCTATGGCTCAAGGGCAGAACACTATCTTTGAGCAAAAGTAGCTCAGGGACAGTGCCTAGGCTCATAGTACAACCCCCGCAACAGCCAAAAAAAAAAAGCCAGTAACTCTATGTGTCCCCATGTATGTATGCATATATTTCTATCAGTGAAGGTCCAGAGTCCCTATGATGAAAGGCAGCCAGCTAGGAAATTTGCTTTGAATAGAATGATTTCATAACACAGAAAGTGCTTTCAAGACAGTTCGTGTTCCGGGGCTCCCTTTGCTGTTCCCATTTTATCCTGAGGTTTTCTCCTCACCAGGGACTGCTGGAGGAAGTCTGCCTCATTGTTGGAACAGGCAGACAAAAGCCCTCACTCCTGTACTGCTGTGTAACAAAAAACTCCATCGAGGCCAATTAGTGAGGAGGAGTGTGGGCTGGCTCTGAAGGCCAGGAGAAAAAGGCCTCTTTGTACCCCCAAGCTATCTCTCTCTCCAGTGCTGTTTTGACAGGAAGTCTTTATTTGTGCCACCTCCCATGATAGGCCAAGTTCCCTGCACTTATCCTGTCTTTGTTAGACTATGTTCTAGTTTTAAAATAACCTGCTACAATTAATTCAAGGGTCCTTCTTGCAGACAACTAGGTAGCTGAACCTAATGAAATGACTCATTATTGGCAATGGTGCCTCCCTAGGTTTCTGGAAGCTTGCTAAATCTAAGCACATGTGTAATATCACAATGCTTCCTGTCATCTAGGGCTGGTGAAGCTCATCAGATTTTGAAACCTTTGATCTCTAGTTGGGCCCTGGGTGGCTGTGTTTCAGGGTTGAACACAGGACCTGGGTGCTTACCATGAGCTCAGAACAGAAGCTCAGTGCTTTACCATTTGGTGTCACAGCTTCACTTCTGGCATCAGTGTGTGTGTGTGTGTGTGTGTGTGTGTGTGTGTGTGTGTGTGTGTGTGTGTGTGTGAGTGTGTGTGTGTACATGTATGTGTGTTCATTCACTTGTCTTCGAGCTTGAACTCAGAACCTGAGCACAGTACTTGAGTTTCTCCTGTACAAGGATAGCATTCTACCACTTGAGCCACACAGCCACTTCAGGCGTTTTTCTAGTGATGCGGTACTAAGGAATCAAACCCAGGGATTCATACATGCAAAACACTCTACCCATAAGACACATTCTCAGTACGCCACTTCAGGTTTCTTTCTTTCTTTTCTTGGAAGTTGGAAGAATTGAAATCTAGGCCTGGGTGCTGTCCTTGAGCTCTTCAGCTAAAGCCAATTGCTTGAGCTACAGCACCTCTTCTGGTTTTTGGTGGGTCACTGGAGAGTAGCATCTCAAGGAATTTTCTGCCCAGGCTGGTTTTGGACCTGTGATCCTCAGCTCTCTGCCACCTGAGTAGCTTGTACGACAGGCGCGAGGCTTCCACTTCAAGTTTCTAAATGGTGAATAGGAGATAAAAGTCTCATGGGACCATTTGTGTCTGGGATAGTTTTGAACCCAGATCGTCAGATCTCAGCTTCCTGAGTAGGCAGGATGACAGTCCTTAGCTACTGTACGCCTAGACCCTAACATTCTGTTGTAAGGTGTTCCTTGGCTTCACGTGGTAGGGCACTAGCCATGATCCCAACAGGTAAGTGTCAGTGGCTAGGTCCTGAGTTCAAGGTTCATGACTGAGAAACTTAAACCAAAAAAATTGTCTGCAGGAGACAACTCACTAGAGATAGGTACATACATAATTTTGGCCCTGACAGGGGCAAATCATCATCTTACTTGTGGAGCTCTTACAAGAACCACATGAAAAAATGCACCGCGTGAATGACTCAACACACAACATCTCATGAAGGACTGATCACATAGCTGTATCCCACATGCTGTCATTAAATTAAGGTGCTTTCATCAGTATCACCATTCTTTCAGAAACACCTCACAAACAGTCCAAATTTAGATTTTAGAGGGATGGGGTTTTGGGGGGAGGGCATCAGCCATGGACTTGCACTGACAGTTTGGGGGTACTGTCCTAAGATTTTTTGCTCAAGACTAGAGCTCTACCACTTTGAGCCACAGCTCAGAGTTTCACAGACATCCTGACAGGGCCTGGTTTTAAACCCACCAGTGTCAGATCTCAGTCCCTGAGTATCTTGGATGACAGGGGTAAGTAAGCCAGCAGCATCCGGTTCTGTGGAGATGGGTTGCAGTGGTTCACCTCTGGCTAAGTCAGGTTAGACGGCAGCTGTCAGCACTAGACTCCCTCCTTGCTCTGTGATGAGGTATTTGCAGCCCTATTCTTATATAGTTGCAGTAAGAACATTCTATATTTTCCTTTTTATTTTTTGTTTTGGTGCCAGTCATGGGTCTTGAGGAAGGGTCTAGACACAGTCCCTAATCTTTTATGCTCAAAGTTAGTGCTCAACTGTTTGAGCGACAGCACAACTTCTGGATTTTCCTATGCACACAGTAGTGAGGAATCGAAACAAGGGCTTTGTACCTACTAGGCGAGCACTCTATCACTCAGCCCCATTAGTGACAAGTGTATAAAAAGATAAATGTTTAGACTTGCAGATAGATAGATAGATAGATAGATAGATAGATAGATAGATAGATAGATGGATAGATGTATATAACGTGAGATGTCTCTATATTATGAAATTGCATATACAATATTACTACCAATTATTGGCAATTAAATTATTCCTTCCTTTTTTATGCATCATGATGAACACATAATAAAATATTAATTGAAAATTATTCAAAGTTGTATAATTGTTTATAATTTTATAATATAAATTGTACACTAACTACTAAGGTAATTGTTACTTTTACAAAATTCCATTCACACAGATGTATATTGGAAATTGTTTCTTAGAATCTCCTGCCATCCCGGCAGTCCAGGATTCGATTTCCAGGCATAAATTGCCGGTTTCGGCTTGGCTTCCCTAATAGTCATCCAAATATCAGCAATGTAAGGTCATTTACACTTTCTGGGCATTGTCATTTAGACCCAGGATGGTCACAATGCAAAGAAAAAAAAAAGTAAAACCACCTCCTTGAACTTCTCAGTTTTACCCTTCTCGTTTTTATTTTTATTTTTGCCAGCCCCGAAATTTGAACTCGGGACCTAGGATGCAAGGATCGGCTGTGGCAGAGAAACCAAGACCTGAGTTCAAGCCCGGTGCTTGGCCCAAAACATCATCATCATCATCATCATCATGGCTTGGAATTTGCCCGATTTTTCTGGCAGGCCTGGGATTTAAACTCAGGGTCTGGGGAATTCTGAGGCACTGTGGGTGAAGGGGAAGATCACCGTCCTCGAAGACAAGCAATTCAGACAAGTTCCCAGGGCCTGAATTGAAGCCCCAGCACTATAAAATATAATAGTCATATATTAGATCTATGTCATATGGGTTTACTCCATATGATATTTATTACCCTTATTTATTTAGTATTATTGTACATACAACATTTATTTTATTACATCATATCACATATACTGAGACCCAGGACTTTCACAGAGAAGGAAAAAATTTGTCAAAATTGACTTCTTACTCCATGAATAAATTTTTGACCATGCGGGGATTTCAACTCACAGCCTACAATGCCCAATTCATAAATGGGGTCACAGTCTTAGCACACCAGCCTCCAGCAAACTGAGCTGCCAGGAAGTTCTGAGGACCTATAATCAAGCCACAGTAGTGCCCAATATATATATATGTACATATATATACATGTATATATATATATATACATGTATATATATACATGTATATATATACATGTATATATATACATGTATATATATATATGTGTATATATACAGAGGGAATATTATATTAAGTTATATATATAATTACCAATTATTAGTTATTAAACTATGCCTCCATTTAATGAAGAATCATCATTGAATACTTACAAAAGCATTAATAAAATATCAGTCAATATCCTTAATCATACCATGGTGCTAGAATGGAAGATATAAATTCAATAATTTTTGTGTGGCATTCTAAAATAGAATCATGAATTAATTTCAAATTTACTTATTACTTTTATAACATTCCATTAGCATTCAAATGAATAGGAATGAGTTTGCAGGATCTCCCTCTATTTGTGGGTGCCAGTCCTAGCATTCGAATTCCAGGCCTGGGAAGTTTTCTTGGAATGCAAACCATTGGAATGACACCGTTAAGATTTTAGATTGTCACGAAAAAAAAGAACAACAAGAAGAAAAGTAAGCCAGGTTGTCAGTGGTTCCTCCCTGTGATAGCTCCTCAGAAGGCTGAGATGCCAATTTGAATGCAGCCTGGGCAGGAAATTCTGCGACCCTTGTATTTCTTAAGAGATCACAGGAAAACACAAGAAATAAACAAACAAAATCCCTGAATGGTTCAAGTTGCAGAGCACTACCATTGAGCAAAAGGAGCTCAGCGACAGGGCCTGGATGATGGGCTTTCAGCAGGTTGCCCATGCCCAGCCCCCCCAACCTGGGCAAGCTGGAAGAAGCCCTCAGAGAGTACTAAGTCTGCAGCTTGAACAAAGCATCCTTCCATGCCATTTAAGAACTGAAGCCACGAAGGCTTTGCCTGGGCTGGTGTGTGCAACTGGTGTTGAGGAACCTATGCAACTCTATTTTACTGAAGACCCCAACTCAGTTCTGCCACCCTTGACCTATTCCAGCCACAGACAGTCCTGGGAACACTAGATGCCAGGATGTGGAGATATCTGAAATAGCATTGCACAGACAATTTGGGGAAACACATGGTGTTTGCTTAAGGCAGGATGTCAAGGTATCAGAAACTCCAGAACAGCCCCTTCTGGGGTCTGGTGACCATTATCTAAACCAGACATCCTGCAGTTTAGCACATATTCTCTTGAGACTTCCCTGTGGTACAAGCCAACCAGTTTAAAGTATGTCAGCTCCCTTGATCTAACCAACAACTTGTTTCTGGTCCTTTCCCACTTTGTAGTTCACCAATCATAATATAGAATTGTTTTTATGATTTTCCCACAGTGTGTAGTGATTTGTTAGAAGACGCTATGGTGTATGCAAAGTCCCTGCCTTCCTTAAAAAGTGTATAAAAGGTGCTGTAAACCTCGGTTGCTGCTATGTAAGTCTGAGGGGACCAAGCTTGAGCTTGCAATAAAGACTACTTTGCTTTTACATTGGTGGTGGCCTCTGGTGGTCTTTTGGTTAAGGATTTCTGAATTCAGCTTTACAGTGTGTGCAATGGGTGCATTATGTTCTGGCTGAGATGTCCCATCAGAACACCTAGCAGCCAGCCACTGCCTCCAGGGAAACCACAGTTCCTAGGCTGTAGGAGTTGTTGAAGGTTGTGTCTCCATTTCCTCTATCTTCCTGTAGGATGTTAGCCTAGACCTCTGGGGCCTGGTGGCCATCACTCATTCATTATTCCTTATTGCAGAGTCTCAGGCTGGTCCCAAATCCTGACAAAGATAGGAAAGAGTCAGCGATTCAAAAGGGGTAATCCAATAAATCCCACCGTCATAGCTTCTTTTAGAAATGAGCCTTGATCTGCGAATGTGTCTTACTGGTACAGTGCTTACTTAGCACACACAAAGCCCTGAGATGGATTTTTCACTACCACAGAAAGAGAAAAAGCCAAAAGAGACACTGTGCTTAAGTGATAAAAGAGCTAGTGTTGAAAAAAAGCAGCTCAGGAACATGCCCAGACCCTGAGTTCAAGCCCCAAGATTGACCAAAAAAAAAGTCAGCAGAGTGAGACATATTCTTCTGGGACTCAGAGGAGGGCCGTTATGGGTATGAGGTAGAGGTCAGGTGCTGGGGGCTCACCCATGTAATCTTAACTACTCAGGAGGCTGAGATCTGAGGATGCCAATTGCGTGCAGGAACGGATATATGAGGCTCTTTTCTCCAATTAAACCCCAAAAGCCAGAAGTAGAGCTGAGGTTCAAGTAGTACAGTGCTAGTCTTGAGCACAAAAGCTCAGGGATAGCGTCCAGGCCATGAATTCAAACCCCACGACTGGCATGCGTGTTTGTGCGCATGCACATGCGTGGGTGCACATGCACCCATGCACACGCACACACACACAAACACACACACACACACACACAGATACCACCACCACCACCACCACCACAATAGAGCAATTTCCAGTCAGCCTGCACAAGTTCAATCTGTAGGAACTCAATATATTTTTAAAAGGGGGAGAAGGGAAGGAAAGGCTTGCTCCAGGAGGTGATATAACCAGTGCCAAAATTCCACAGGAGCTCTAAGATGTGGAACAAAACAGAGAGCCTCAGGCAATAAGTACAGCGTGGGCAAAGGTCCTGAGGTGTGTTGTAGAGCTGGTAGTGTGGGTGGAATGTAGGTTCTGTGACTTCAGACAAGTCTGGCAGAACACTCAAGTCTGGGACTAGATTTACACTTGAGTCACAGTTAGGGCAGAATGGGGTCCAGGGGAAGATTAGCATGTCTTTTCACCAAGAACCCCAGACATTTTCTTTGACCAGAAGCCTATTTTCCACAGCTCCTGACCTTCAGGCCTCCTTTGCATGGAGGAGTCAGGGCAAATGCAAGGAAGAATGCTTGCTTAAGAAAAGCTTCTAGCCCAGTGTCACCTGTGGCTTAACCCCTGTAAATCCTAGCTACTCAGGACACTGAGATCAGAGATCGTGGATCAAAGCCAGCTTAGGGGAGGAAAGTTAGTGAGACTTTTTTGCCGATGAACTACCAAAAGCCAGAAATGGAGCTGTGGCTCAAGTGGTAGATTGCCAGCCTTGAGGGAAAACTTAAAGAGACCACAGGCCAGACCCTGATTTCAGGCCCCAGTACTGGCACAGAGAAAATAAAGAAAAGCTTTCAGGAGCTCCTACTCCACTGTGGTGAAAGGCCAGATCAGCTAGGCACTGGTGGCTCATGCATGTCCTCCTAGCTCCTCAGGAGGCTGAGATTGGAGGATTGCCATTCAAAGCCAGCCTAGGCAGGAAAGTCTGGGAGACTCTGTTCTCCAAGAACCACCAGAAAACCGGAAGTGGTGCTGTGGCTCAAGTGGTAAGGTGAAGAGCTGGGGACAGCAACCAGGCCCAGTTTTTGAGCTACATGACCAATACCTGGCCTGCTTTGACCTCATGCTGTGGCTCTAAGCAGAGTATTTTCCAGTGGGTTCCTGAGGGTCTCCCAATGTCTAGGTGTCCTACACTTCTTTAGAGCAGCCTCCTCGGAGGCCTTTGCATACAGAGTGGGCCACAGTACTAGAGAAGGATCGACCCTTGTGACACGGAGGTCATCAACCCGGTCATCAGAATGACATCTATCATGAGAGCAGTGTGGATCTGAGCACTAAATCGATGTCTCAGACCACAGTTCTGGTCCAGGAGGGATAAAACAGTAAATGCCCGCTCATATGGATATCACAAGGATGCACATTTGTCAGGCACACCTTGGGCGGTGTTGAGTTGGGCTCATGAAAGACTTGTAGGCTCAGGAATCCAGAGCCGGCTGGCTGCTGTTTGTAGTAAACGCTATATCCCAGTAGTCCCAGGGCTCAGAACCCAGCTTTCCTCCCCAGTGCTTAGATGGAGGCACAGATCCCTCAGCCCAAGAAGGACTTAGGGAGAAACAACTGATGTGGTATAAGAGTTTACTATGATTATGCCTCAGGACTGCCCCCAGTTATAGCTCCGCTTATCATTACCACCTCCCTCTGTGTGTGTTGTGTGTGTGTGTGTGTGTGTGTGTGTGTGTGTGTGTGTGTGTGTGTGTGTGTGTGCACATGCGCATGAGTGCATTTTGGTAGTAGGACTTGAACTCAGGGCCCGGGTTCTGTCCTTCAGTTTTTTTCATTCAAGGATAGCACTGTACCACTTGAGCCAGAGCTTTTCTTCCAGCTTTCAGGTGGTATTTTGGGAGAGGACAGTCTAACAGATATTTTTTGCTGGGTAGCCTCTGAATGTCAATCCTCAGATCTCAGCCTCCTGAGGGAGCTAGGAATATAAGTGCATGAGTCATTAACATCTGGCCATGCTTTCCTTCTTGGATAAAACAGAATATCTATCTTCTAGCTGAGCACCCATCTACAGCTATCCCACCTGTCTCTACCCCTACCCCTACCCCTCCAGGTATCAGAGGAATCATTCCTTCCCCTGAGGACAAAGAAATAGGATGCATTGACAGGTTTGAGCTTTATGTTCTCCACACAGTCAGGGGCTGCTGGGAGCTGATGTAGAGGCCAGAGATCTAGGCCAGTGCAAGTAGATAGCTGTTAGAACAGAAGAGACTATGAAAAGACATCCATGCAGCTGGATGCCAGTGGCTCATGCCTATAATCCTTGCTCCTCAAGGCAGAAACTGGAGGGTGAATCAAGATTCAAAGCTAACCTGGGAAGACTCTTATCTCCAATGAATCACCAAAAAGCTGGGAAGTGGAGCTACTATAGTTCAAGTGGTAGAGCACCAACTTTGTGCAAACAGGCTAAAGGTTACCACCTAGGCTCTGAGTTCAAGACCCGGTACACACACACACACACACACACATACACACACACAGACACACACACACACACACACACACACACACACACACACACACTATGTGCATGCAAAATCAGAGATTTCTACACTGCAATTTTTAGGTATTCTCTACCTTTTCCGCATTAAGCCTGGTGGTTGTTGGCCTAGGAGTTTGATGCGTACAACACCACTTGGCATCTTTAATTTTGGGGAACAGAATGACTAGAAAGTCAACATTCGCCATCCTAGCTCCTTGATTGGGTCGTGATCTAACCCAGCCTTTTGGGGCTCCTTTTACACACTCGCCAAGATTCTTTTAAAAGGCATCACATTCTGGCCACTGGTGGTTCACACCTGTCATCCTAGCTACTCAAGAAGCTGAGATCTGGAGGATCATGGTGACAAGCCAGCCTGGGCAGGAAAGTGTATGAGACTTTTATCCTTGATGAAACATCAGAAAAAAAGAAGTGGCCCTGTAGCTCAAGTAGTAGAATGCCAGCCTTGAGAAAAAGAGCTCAGGGACAGCACTCATGGAAAACAACAACGAGAGGCATTGCATGTTGGCTCTGGGATTGACATGGGCTGAATATAATTGGAATTTTCAAGTGCACCAAGATAAAGCATTACCTCCTTTAGTCCTGTGCTCCTCCATCTGTCTCACCCCCTGACCTTGGAATGCTTTGGGTCACCATGGCCCTAGTTGGATGGGAGGGCTCCGAGGAGGAAGATCCCAGAGCAATCACCCACCTCCTTCTTTTATACTCACCCTGCTGCTTCTGCAATAGACCTACTTCCTTGAATCCGTCCATGAGATCATGGCCGCCAACATTGTGGTGAGTGGTGGGTCTAGCCAAACTCAGGGAAGTTAGGGGTGGAAGTCGGTCTGGGACTAGGAGTTTCCACCCTGGGTGTGGGCTAAGTCCAGGGCTGACATTTATTTCATCCTGAGCCTTGCAGGGGTGGGGAGACAATGTAGACTCCACATTGAGTCAGGTAAGATCCGAATCTGGAGGACTACATTTGTGGGGGAGGCTGTGGAGCTCAGGGGGCCACTGTTCTTGGTACTCCTCTCTCGGGACTCCCCTCTCCCTCTCTCATCCCTCAAAGGTAAAAAAGAAACTTTAAATAAGGGTGTCAAAGAGGGGCAGTGGAGTATTTCTGTGTGAACCAGATTTGTGCTTCATATTCATCCTAGCCCCTACTTCCAATTTATCTGAGTAATGACTATATGTGTTTGGGGGCAGGGGATCATCTTAGCTGAGAATGTGGCTCAGTGGTAGAGTGTTTGCCTAGCATGTCTGAAGCCTTGGGTTCAATTCCACACAGAAAAAGCTGGAAGGAGAGCTGGGGCTCAACTGGTAGAGCACCGGTCTTGATCAAAAAGAGCTCAGGGACAGTGACCAGGCCCTGAGTTCAAGCCCTATGCCTGGAAGAAGAAATCTTTGTGGAGGCTTTATTTCCCTTTGAAAACAATTTATTCTTTGTGATAAGCATAACATGGGCCTCTTCCCTGGTCACCAATGGGCCACTAGATATCCCTTGAATTTTGTCTCCTCCCAGCAGCCTCTGCTCTACCCAGCCCACAGTTTACCCTTCCCATTACCAGGCAGATAGAGACCTAGAGAAGGACACCTGGCCACCGAGTTCTGGTGGCTGCCGAGGATTTTGAGACTCAATATGTCACATAGGGAGTCATCATCCCCATCAGCCTACAGAAAAAAGGGACAGAGTGCTGCAAGCCTGAGTTCGCCAGCTGTGGGTGGCTCTGGATGTGGGACATCTGTGGCAGGATGTGCTCTATGGGAGAGTCCTCTAGGGGGTAAGGAACCCCGATCTCTCCTCTGGCAGGTTCCACATGGTCTTGAAGTTGCAATTCTTCAAAACCTTTCTGCTCCTCCCTCATTTTGCCCACCCAGGAGCCTGAGGCCTCTAAAGCAGCAACACAGATGGGGGGCTCAGACTGGACCGACATCTGGAGCCCCTTGAGAAGAGAGACAGCAGCTCCTGCAGCTCTTTCCTCTTCTCTATCTTCTCCTGGGACAGCTGGCACATGCCCTTTGCTTTCTCCCGACACAGTTGATCCAGGATGAACATCTATCCGTTACATACCAGGCGCAACTCCTGGACGGTGTGGATATGTGCCAACACCTGGCTGCATGGATGGTGGAGCTTGTTCGCTGGACTATGGAAGTGCACCTCATCAGTCAGGTTGTGGATTAAGCAGATTTTGTTTTTAGACTCCCACTTGTCCCACTTCCCATCCTCACACATGCTGTGGTGGCAGCTCACGGGGCGGGTACCTGTGGATCCAGCTCTATCTGGCACTGAGCTGTCGGGTGGATCGAGTGCCTGCAACAGGCCCACCGCTCCTGCTGCAGGAGTTTCCCCCTGTGGATGTCAGCCTCAAAGAGTGCTTGCAGAGACACATCCCTCTTACTTTGGAGGATGTCTCTATCCTCTGTGATGGGCACATCAGGGGGAGTCGCTTTCTCACCTTTTGATTCTCCAGGGCTCACACCTTCCCCTTCCCCAGGGAAAGCCAGGAAGATCAGCTAGGCCTGCAGGCACTCATCCTGTGTTCTGATTACTTCCAGGCACTTGAGAGTGTCCTGCCACTTTGGGGGCATCACCTAGTCCCCACAGTTGATCGGGCCCTGCACTTGCTAAAGCTGCTCCAGGAGCTGGGTCTGCCTCTGCAGGTGCTGCTGCAAGGCCTACTTCTTGGAGCTCAGCCTTTCATTGGAGGTGATGTGATGCTCACAGGTGGCTCTGAGCTCCTGCAGCTGGGCCAGGGACTGCTCCTGCTGTTCCTGCAGCTCCCAAGCCACTTGGGTCTCTCTCTCATCCATCTCTTTCCATTTCTCTGTCTTCTCCTCTGAGTGGTCCATCTGTTCCTGCAGATGTTTCTTCACCTGCACCTCTCCAACTCTGCCATGCGCTGCTATGTGGCCTGCAGGCAGCTGGTGACAGTTTTGTGCTCCATTACTCTGTGATCGGCCATGTGCTGCATGTGGGCCGGTGCTGATTGTAAATCGCTTTCTGCCAAAACCAACTTCTGTATGAGTGGCTTGTGGATTTCTAGCTCTATTTTCAATTCTTTGTGCCCCTGGGCTATCTTCTCCCTCTCTTTTTCCCGTTGATACTGCAGGTCTGTCTTTTCCTGATTCAGTGGTTAGATATTGGCACAGAGCGCCTGGTTTCTTCTTTTGCTGCATTCCAGGGCAGGCACCACGTGTTGGTAGCACCTCTGAAGATCTTTGGTGGTATCGGGACCCTTGACACTCTGCACCCTGATGGCTGTAACACTCTCCAAAGGCAGGGGTGGTCTGGGGTTGGCATCACCTTTGGCTGGACCTTCCTTTGTATCACGCTCTCCAGTTGCAGGTTTGATGGCAGGATTCTTCTGTCGGTGATCTGGCAGTTGTTTCTTGCCCACAGCTCTCTCACGGAGTCTGGTTGTTAAAGACATCTGAGCACTAGGATGGGAGAGATGGGCTGGACACATTCCCAGGCTCTGGGTAATCCTCTGTTCTCCCACTCACTGACTAGGCTGTAAGTTTCCTAATCCACTCCAAAGTCGCCTCAAGACTCTTGCTCACCACCCAGCCACCTCTAACTTCCTCAACTGCTGGTAGTGGTGTCAACCAACAGAGGGAATCTGGGTGCTACTGGACAGCATGGAATATGGGAGTGGCCACAATTCTTGTATCCCATTGGTTAGAAAGAACCATGAAAGAATGGGGGTGCAGTCAGAATCCTGTGATGCAGGCTGCATAGGTGGAGTCAAGATGACAGCGGCTCTCCAGCCCCTTTCCAAGTAAACTCTGTCCAATTCAGTTGGAGACTAGAGGGTGACTTGCTTTAGGCAGATGGCTGCACAGATTGTTCTGTATGACTGTTTGTTGCCAATCTCGGAACTTGAACTCAAGGTCTGGGCACAGTCCGTGAGCTGCTTTTGATCAAGGCTACCCCTCTACCATACAGGTCTACTTATGACTTTGTTGACACTGAAATTGGACAGGCGTTTCAAGGACTTTCCTGCCTACGGTGACTTTGACCATAATCCTCCTATACAGGCTTGTATCAAGGAGGACTGCTGAGAGCCACTGGTGCCTGCCTAATCATTGGTCTTGCTGATGTTTGGGACAGACCAGTGAGTTCTCTATCCGTAGGTTTAAGTGGTGGGAGCTGGAGCCCACAGTTCAAATCCTGGTCCTGCCACCTCCAAATGGCAGGAGATCCTAAGACACTCATTCATATCCATATGAATACAAATAGAATGGGATGTATGTATGATTGAATAGGCAGTTCTTGAATGATTCCAGGATAAAATTATACACTATTATAGGACACTGATCGATTTTAATCAATACTTTATGAAGCATTTACACAATCACATTCATTTAATGAAGGCATAATGAAATACCTAAGAATTGGGCATCACATAGTATAGAGATGCCATTTTTCTCTGCCAGGACTGGTATTGGAACTCATGGTCTGGGTAAATCTGTTGCACTCTAAGGGAAGCTCGCCTCCATGAAGTGAAGAAATTCAATTCTGTTCCTGAGGCCTGAAACTGATCCTCAACACTAGAAAACATCCCATTCGTGTATATTTTAGATATATGATTTATATTTACACACATATGTTGATTCTATATTACGTTCAGTGTAGTTATTCATTTTATTTTTCATTTTGTTCATGTATTGACTATTTTATTGATTATTTTGGCACATAGAACATTGATTACTTTGATTCCATAGGATATAGGACTGCATATGTTTTCCATTTCATACCTGACACCCAAGACTTTCGCAGAAAAGGAAAACATGTGTCACCATCAGGTTCTTACTCCACGATTATTGTTTGGGAGTACTGGCATCTGAATTCATGGCCTACAGGGCCAAATTCTTGAATGGGTGAGGGTCAGCATGCAATGCTGGGGCAAAATGAGCTGACAGAAACTATGCCGGACCTGAGATTGAGCCCCTGGGGTTGAGAAAATAAGAACAGATTGACAGGCAGATGGTAGTACATTAATAAATATAATTTTTCACAAGTCAATACCTGACAAAAATTAGACACTTATCTGGGCATTATGAAACTGAGTGATGATTTTGACCAATGTGATCATTAACACCCTCCTTACTAGAAGGCAATCCTTCTCCCACAAGGGAAACTTGCATTCCTGCTAGAAAAAAATCCGCCAAACTCCCTCGTTCTCGGTAGGAAACCCTCCTTCCCTCTTGGTAGGAAACCCTTTATGTGTAGCTGGACTTCTTTTTTCATTTTTGGTCAGTCTTGGGACTGAACTCTGGCCCTCGACACTGTTCCTCAGCTCTTCATCTCAAGGATAGCGCTCTACCACTTGAGCCACAGCACCACTTCTGGCTTTCTCTGCTATGTGGTTCTGAGGAATCGAACCCAGAGGCTCAAGCATGCAAGGCAAACACTCTACTGCTGAGCTACCTTCTCAGCCCTTTATCTGAGTTTTTAGTTCACTCACTTGCCAATGTTGAATTCTTCTAAGTCCTTTGTGCAGCTTTGGCCTTCAATCACAAAACAAAATCCACCCTTTATAGATAATGTTTCTAGAATTAATTTTCCCATGCCATCCTACTAGAGCACTTAATTTATGGGTTTAAAAAATCTTTTAGTATAATTAACTAATCTCTGTTGATCTTATTCTACTCTACATTTTATTTTTGCCAGTCCTGGTGCTCCCTGAGCTTCTTTTGCCAAAAGCTAGCACTCTACCAGTTGAGCCGCAGTGCCACTTCCAGTCTTTTCTGTTTATCTGGTGCTGAGGAATAAAACCCAGGGCTTCATGCATGCTAGGCAAACAATTTAAAACTAAGCCATATTCCTAGCCTCCAAACTACATTTTATTTATACTAATTATACTAACTTATTTATACTAATTATACTGATTCCTAAGCTGCTATCTGGGGCCTGGCTTGAATATTTGGAAACTTTTGGGGGAGGATCCTGACTAGTACCCATGTAAATATGAAATATGAATGACCCTCTGGGGAAGGGGTCTCTCCTAACTAGTATAAAATGTTTGAGAATGGACAGGTGGATGAAATGCTAGGATGTAAGTGATGGCAAATTGAACCAAAGCACAGGTTCTACTCTAGTTGGCCAGGAAGGTCTCCAGCACTGGTCTTCCACAATACCATCAGACATTTCCCCTGGCTATATTTAGTGCTTACTGCTCAACTTTTCACAGGTTAGGCCTTCACTGCATCTTGATAAGTTTCCCAGAAATGCCAGTTGTCCCCCGTACCTACAGAGGCAAAGGGTATAGTTGGCCTTGGGAAGATAGGATTTTTGTCTGAGATCCTCCTCTTGCAAACAGCAACAGCAGGGTCTTTCGAGTTTCCCCAAGCTGTGTTTGGCCGACAGATCATGCACTCCATGCCCTTGGGGGTCTGAGGTTCATTACAGTGGGAAGTGTACCACTTGTTTTTCTGGTCTCTGTGCCACACAGTCTTAACAGTAATGGTGAGCAGAATATTTAATCCATTTCACCCAAGCATTAATTTTTATTGATCATAGGACTTCAACTCTGGGCCTGGGCACTGTCCCTGAGCTCTTCAGCACAAGGCGAAAGAAAGCCCTACTAGTTGAGCCCAGCGCCAATTCCAGTTTTCTGGTGGTTAATTGCAGATAAGAGTCTCAAGGACTTTTCTTCTCTGTCTGTCTTTGAACCCCAATCCTCAGATCCTGAGTAGCTTGGATTGCAGGTGCATGCCACTGGCACCCAGATTTGGACATGACTTTTTTGAATTCCCCTTTCAGCATATAAGATTTAAAACACACACCTTCAAGCACTTATTTATAACAAATTGTTGTTTGGACAAGTGCACAGTATGGATCTCAATAATAAAAATTATCCATTATTTAATAGTGTTCTGAGATCTTTTTCACCATTCTCCCAGTGGATTATCAGAAGCAGGTCCTTGGATCATTTTTCTTTGGTTCCTTAGGCCTAGAATTCTTACTCCCCATTTTAGCAGATCTCTTGAGATTTCAGTTTTTGGTGCACTAAATCCTATCTATTGTAAGTTTCTTGTGCTCCCCTCTCATATTCAACTCTCCCCTTACTGGAGATTTCTCAAATATGGCTTCCTCCAGCTCCCACATTTTTATTCTTGGGCCAGAGAATGAAAACAAACATCAAGACTCAAGTTTTCGTTGTGCCTAAGACTCACTCAGCACATGAAAGTCCCCAACCAACAAGGTAATGTGCACTAGTCCAATTTTTCCTCTCATGGCCAATGCATGAGGTAACTTTTTATTGGGGTGCTTCCATCGGCCCTTTGCTGACATTGCTGATACACTTTCCATCATTAACCACAATGGGTGGGTTTAACCCAACCTTGAGCTACCTCAACAAGGCAGGATGTGTCTCCTTCTAAAGGATTCCTGCCTTGCATAACAAAGATTGTGGACAATACCCCAGATTATTGGGAATACTCCCATAGTGTAAGCCAATATCCCAAGAAAGACAAGCAAGTTGAAAGAAACTTAGCACGGCAAAGTTTAGTTCTGTTGAAGGGCATGTTATTGGCAGGAAGCCAATGAAGCAACCGCTCTGAGTAGGAAGTCTGAGTAGGAAGTAGGTTTTACCCCTAATGAGTTACTACTTCTGGTATTGATCAGAAGTTGTGTTCAAAATCTTGCTCAATTTCCTCTTTTGAAGCTCAGCTGGCTAGTTTGAAAGGGGATCAGTTTCAGAGCAATCAATGAAACCAGGACAACCATGCCAGAAATTGTTAGAAAATTCTTACTACGCTTGTGCTCTATGAATTAAACTGTGCCTATGAGTTGAACCATGTCCCTAGAACGATTTTACTTACAGGATATACTTTAGTTAAAATAGCTTTTTGTAAGATTATGGCTACGTGTAGTCAATGCTTTCCTTCAAGCAATCACTTTCAAAGAAAAATATTCTATCTCCTACAAAGTCCATTCCCAGACAGAATTTATTATCAGCAGCTTCCTCTTAGGAATGGAGGCTTATGAGCTTCCAGTTGAAAACACCTTATTCACATAATGCTTTGGCTCCCTTAGGCAAACTCACCTCAGCTAGTGGTTATAAAACCAACCGCTGTGTGTGGCTGCTTTATTATAAAGAACCTATCTGGTACTTCTGCTCCTAATGCTAATAGAAAGAGGAAAGCCTGCTCTCTCTGGAGGCACGTAGCTATGGATTTAAGCACACATATTGAACCCTGAGCACAGGACACAGATTAGACTGCAGTATTTTCAGAGCCATAGATGAATCAGCCAGATCCCAGATGCTTGGCTGAGCATAGGGCACACTTCTGTTGCCACATTTCTGAGGTAAAGCAGTTCTAAGCTGCCAAGACACTATGGTAGGAAGAGGCCTGAGGGAGAATTCTTGGTGGGAAGGAGAAGGGGAAAGTTTGGATTTAGGTTTTAGAAAATGCAAGCCACTTTCTGAATTGCTTGAGGCATTGAGCAGATCAACATGTTTAGTAGCCCTCTAGATGCAGAGTATGAGAACACTTCCCACAGCTTACACTCAATCCTTCCTGTCTGGAGGCCTTCAATTCCCTCTTGCAGGAGTTAAGCAGTTTTTAAGAAAGCAAAGGTCAGTGAACGTGATCTAGCTAGTGAAGGAAGCATATCCTTTGGCTTTAGAATAGATGAATTTCTATCTCAGAACAAGAGGAAGAGAAGAAACTGGTAATGACATTTTGATGAACAAATGAAAGAAAAATGATAAAAGGAGTGATATTGATCAAGCTGCATTGTATTTATTTTCTGACTTGTTGAATGATGACCCTTGCTACAACTACTTAAACGAATATATATGTATATGTATATATGTGTATATATATATATATATACATATATATATATATATATATATATGCAATACTATATATTTTCTGTGAGTGCATCTCAATCCACAGTGTAAGTATCTTAAAGTTAGGAGAACTCAAATGATCATAAAAATGCAACTAGTAATGGTTTACTCTCTTATCTGTTGAAAGCCCAGAGGAAGAGAATACAGGCATGAAGATTCCAAGAAGATGTAGGCATACCCCAGCATTAGGATATATCTCTCACTGTCTTGGCCCAAAGTGACCCCTAAATTGCCAGTAATCACTTCCAAGTTCCAGGAAGTGAGATGAAGGAACAGAAAGAAGGAAATCAAGAAATACAGAACATGTGTGGACTGGCCTTAAAGCAATATCCTAGATGCTATCAGGTAACATTTTTATCTGTATTATCTAAATATTATCACTATTGGGAGATGTTATCACTATTTGACTTACCCTAGACTTCAGTTAAATCTATTGATTCAGAAAGAAGGTTTGATATTATGGTAAGCACCTGAGATGTTTTGTTATGTATATCAAGGGCTCTAGAACTCGTGTGTAATGTTTTACTCTTTTGTATGAGGAATAGTTGATGCATTTTATCTGCAACTAGAAACTGCTTTCAAGCATAAGAAAAAGAAGAAACATATTTCATATGCTACATATGCTATTATATATTGAAAATGTGTATGAAAACATCCAAATTAAGGCACATTGACAATCTATTTTGAACTAATGGGGTGATTTCCCTGAGCATACTCTCATTACATTAAAAAAAAATCTGCACTCATTGGAGGGAAGCCAGAAGGAGGAACACAATGAGTGGAAAACAGAACAACACACAACAAGAGGCCCATCAGCTCCACTGGTCATAGAAGGAAAAGAAATAAGCAATCCAAAGACAGTGATTGGAAGGGAGGAATAAGAGGGAAAGCGGGAATAATCTACACTATACAAAAGGCAAGAAATGTAAACATCACCTGATATGGAAGAAATACTTGGTATTGTCAAAGCTCATAGAATTCACAAACTTTATAGACCATGAAAATGATAATTTTCCTTGTATGGTTAAAATATGTTTGTGACTTTTACTAAGTATCATAATTCCACAATGCTGTGAATTATGTGAGTATTATGTAATCACCTATCTCAATTTTTTTTAAAAGTGGGAGAAGGGTTGCGTTGAGAGGGATGGGTGAATATGTTGTCAGATACATCATATTCATATACTGTTGTGCAGAATGGGAACTTGTTTGTACAACTACTTAAAGATAATACTAATAAAAACATGTTTAAAAAACAACCTCACAGGGGCTGGGAAGGTGGCTCAGTGGTAGAGTGCTTGTCTTGTATGCATGAGGCCCTCGGTTTGATTCCCCAGGACCACAGAAGCAAAAAGAAAAAAGCCAGAAGCAGTGCTGTGGCTCAAGTGGTAGAGCACTAGCCTTGAGCTGAAATGCTGAGGGACAGTGCCCAGGCCCAGAGTTCAGGAACCACGACCAGAGACCCCCCCCAAAAAAAAACCCTCACACACTTAAATGAGATATAGTTTTGAACACAGGTTTATAGAATGCTGACAATTTAAATTGTTTCCCAGCCTGTTGTTGTTTTTCTCTTTTTTTCAATAATTGTGCTCAAATGCAACAACTTAAAATGTATTATCTTTTTTAAACTCTGTATTAGCTTTACCTAGTTAAATAAGTGTATTTCATTTTGATATATCTACATAGGCATACAATGTCCCTTGATTATACTTACCTCTTCATCATTCTCCTTCTCCTCTCCCAGGTTTTTTTTTTTTTATTTTAATCATTTTAAGAATACAGCATAGTTGTAGTAAGTACATTTACAATATTGTATAAGATCAGTGTTCACACTTTTCATCCTCCAAGATTCAAATTGTATATTCAGTAAAACAATTTTCCGCTCTCCTCTTCTTCAAGATATGCATCAAGTACGATTTTACTTCCTGTCTCTATCAATTTGACTGTTCTATATAACTGATATAAGTAGAAACATGTAATATTAGATCTTTTTATGACTGGCTTATTTCACTTAGCAAAGTGTCCCAAAGATTCATGCTTAATATAGCAGTTGTCAAAACATAATTCTATTTAAAGTTGAAATAATATACTTCTGTGGGTATAAACCACATTTGCCTTAGCTATTCATTAGTTGATGGCCACTTGGATTGCCTCCAGGTTTTGAGTATTGTACAAAATGAATATGAGAGTACAAGGATCTCTTCCAGACCTTGCTTTTAGATCTTTAGAGTATATACCCAGAAATGGAGTAATTGGATCATATGAAAATTCTCTTTTCTTCTTTTTTTATTTTCTGTCATGGGGCTTGAACTCAGGTCAGGGCCACTGTCTCTGAACTTTTCCTCAAGGCTAGTGGTTTACCACTTTAAACCACAGATCCACTTCCCATTTTCTGCCCAGGCTGGCTTTGAACCACTATCCTTTTATTTCAGCCCCTGTCCTGAGTGGTTAAGATGACAAGTATGAATAATCCTGTTTTAAATTGTTTGAAGAGATGCTCTACTGGTTCCCATAGAGGGGTTCCAATTTTACCACACTTTTGTCAACATTGTTCTTTTCTTTTCTTGTAGTTATCCTGCCTAATTCATATGAAGCGGTAATTTTCTTCATTATTTTGACTAACACTTTCTGGTGATTAGTGATGTTAAACACCTTCTTCATGGGCTGGTTAACACTTTGACTTTATACCGTTCTGTGTTGTTTCATGGACACGGTTGATTGCATCCTTTCTTGCCTCCTGATTTGTGTTTTCCCACAATGAATGACCCTACTCGGATGTCAGTTTCCAGTACGTCTTCTGGTCCTGTATCTACAAACCATCATGTTGATTTGTACCCCTGTTATTGTAACAGTGAACTAAAGATACAAAATTATGCTCTGGTCACCTATCTACTTCCACTTTTAGATCTCTCTCCCTCAGCTTTTAGTAATGGCTTTGGGGCATATCCAAAACTTACTTGGTCCTTAAATCCTGTAGAAACTTAAAGCCCCTATATTTAGTTAGTTCTAATGGAAATATGTGACATCCAATTTCCCATTTTTTCCTTTTTGTACGTTTTTGATTGTAAAAATACTGTACAGGTGTTACAGTTACATGAATAAGGTAATGAGTACATTACCTATCGAGCACTGGTGCCTCTTCCAGGAAAATAAGGTGAAAATTGAGAGCTTTGTAATATAAAAGCACACCAAAACTCTAGATATATATTTTTCTTCATATGAGTATTTAGAATTGTGTGAAGCTAGAGATATAACCTACTTGCAAGTTAATAATGAACTTGTCACATTTTCGTGTATGCTAGAAGATTTATGATACTCTTGAGTTAGAGGCAAAAAGGAGTTAATTTGTACGACAATAGTGAAAGCCAGTCAGATATGTGTGGGTATGTGTGTGTATTTATATATTTGAAGTGAATCTTCCAGGCCTCAGTGACATGGAGTGAAGCAAAGATAGCCATGTGAAACCTATACAAACAATAGGTTCTGACTTTGAGCAACTACAATCTATATAATGAGACATAGGCATACATGAACTTTACTCTGGAGGATGACAATAGCTTAGAAATAGCTTATGAAAATATTCTTGCAAATATACTATAGAATATAGAGCAGCTAGTGTTCACTTGAAGGTATGCAAATACATGAGACTGCCATGAAATTATTCTTTTTCTTTTGTTTCTTGAAGGTTCCTAGCTACCAAGACAGATACATATTTCTCCTAATACGTACATAGCTCTCCTTAAAAGTGAGGCTTGACAATTTGTCGAGAATACTTATTCTTTTTCTAGCTCTAAGCCTTAAGATGAAATAGGGATTTCAATCCTATCTAGAGTACAATTCAACAAAAGAAATAGATGGAGTTCAAATTTTACACACCTAGAAGTTTTTCTTTTAGAGACATTTCTTAATGCAGGTGTGGAAGAAATTAAGGAAAAAATAGGTCCACGAATATATTTTAAGAAGATAGTCTATGTATTTTAACAGTATTAAAGGATTACATTTCTGTTTTTTAGTGTGTAAATATCTATAGTATGTGCAAAGAACCAAAGTTCATTCCAGGGCCTATCATGGAATAGAATGTAGCAAATTTTGTATATATTTTTTGTATATTTATAGAATTCGCCTGTCTCACTTCTCTCCCATTTTCATAAACAGAGCACCTCTTTGACATAATGAAAAACAAACATTATATTTCTACCTCCTACAGGATTCTACACACTTTGCTGTCTGCTAAATATAGAAAAGATTCATGCACAATCCTCATCTTCAAGGAACAATTTTCAGTAACCCAAGTAGCTTATGTATATCTCCTACCCCTTTCTTCCCAGCTGTCAAACTAGGTGAGTGATGACTGAATTCTATAAAAAATAAAATCTCAGATAATTCAGAGGCATGCAGTTAGTATCCAATAGAATCTTCTTCACTTGGATATATATTATCACCATCTTTGTGAGAACTTCAGCTTCCTTATTTGAAAACTGCACTGTCCAGTTAAAAGAGTAGATGAATCTCATTATTTAAAATTCCATTTAACTGAAATTGGAAGGATTAATTTCTCACACACTATTAACGTTTGAGATTCTGTAGCCACATATTGCCAGTGGCTAGTCTGTTAGACAACGCATATATAGAATATTTCCATTATCAAAGATGTTTCTGTTAAAACTGTTTTAGAGTGTGTTTCTGCTTGTTAAGAAATAGTCCATCTTCCTAAACTACATATGCTCCATAGCTCGTACTCAGACTGAAGATCAGACCAGAAATTCTAGAAACCCATCAAGTTAAGATATAGATATAAATTGTTCTACATAGGCACATTTATTTGTGAGGAGGAAGAGGATCAAACAGTCAACGTCAGCAGAATCAAGTCTCTCAACTCTAGGAATGAATAGATGAAAAATTTAGCAATTATTTGCAGCATTGCTTCTGTGATTGGAATTGGCTGTGGTATTCTCAATGGTGATTTTGTTGGAAAGTATAAATGTGTAATTATCACGTTAGCTCACAGAAGAATTAGGGTCTGTGCTTGTAAATGTCATTTGGTATTTACACATGACATTTTAATTTTGCCTAGTATCAGTACACCACAAATATCTTTATATGGTTTCTGAGGGTTTTTTTTTTTTACATTTTTTATTGCGAACATACCGTACAGAGGTTTTACAATTACATGAGCAAGGTAATGAGTTCATTTCTTATCAAGCACTGTTGCCTCCTCCTTTGTTTCCCCTTATGATCCCTTTTCATCTCCGCCTTCCCCACCCCTATGCCTCCCCTTGCGCCAAAGTTGTAAAGGTCGTTTTTCGACATGACGTCTTGTACATCTCATTGTTGCAATGAGTCCACTTGTAAACCTAATAAACAATTTTTTCCCTTCCCCTCCACATACTATACCAACATCAAATACAGAGAAACAGGTATTGTACCAGGGGAGGGGACATACAAAGCAACAAAGGAATCATCTTAATTATGTTAGAAACAATAATAAGAAAGAAAAAGCATTTGAGTACTTATCTTGGATTCATTTCACCTAACATCAACTTATCTGACCATTTCTGCTTGTCTGAGACATGTACTAGTTATTGCAAATAAGGGAAACCATGGGACCTATGTTTCTTTGGGCCTGGCTTACTTTACTTAATATAATTTTTTTCCAATTCTTTCCATTTCCTAACAAATGGGACAATGTCATTCAATCAACTCCAAATTTATCAAAGACCCTGGAGTCAAAGCAGACACCCTGAAAACATTGCAGGACGTAATAGGAAATACCCTTGGTCTGAGTTGTTTTTTTCATTAATTTTGATTCTTCTTACAGCAGGCATTTTAAAAATTAGTGGAAAACTTAAGACTTTCTTGTGTTTTATATTCCCATTATTACTCAGTAAGCTTAATAAAAAAATAGAATCCATGAACTGTGTATCTCCCACCACCCTTTTGTTAATTACTGGAGCTAAGAGAACTGGCTCCCCAGAATCTGACCTTCAGAATTCAAGAATGAGGTGGGAATAAGACAAGGAAAGAGAGACATAGTAATTTGCTGTCACAATGAACACCTGTTCTCAATCTTTTTGATTCCCACAGTGAGCTTTTATTTGTGCTTTTTTATTAGCATGACAAAGATAACTGACTTTCCCAGATTTAGAGTTGGAAACTTGTGGGACACATTCCTTTATTATGTAATCTTTCTTAAAATTGTGTATCATTACTTTGGCTCTTGGTGCCTTTTCCATCCTTGTTGCAAGTATGTATTTCTACAAATGGAGACTTTGGTTCATCATCATGATTAAATTAGGATTTGGGAGATTGTGTGATTTGCTACAGAAGTAAGGTATTATGATTAGCACCCTTTGGTCCAGGTTTCATTTCTTTGTGGAATTTTTACTGGGGTCCTCACTCATGGACTCATGTGTAAGTAATTCTTCCAATATTCCAGTATAATCCAGTAGAGTTGGACAATGCATTAGAAATTTAAAACATGCCTATAATTCTTTTAAAATATACTTTTAAATATAATATCATAAATAAAAGCTTTGTTTTGTTTTTTGTAATTTTAATATTATTGTCAAGGTTATGCACAGATGGGTTACACTTACATAAGTAAAGCAGTTATAACATTTCTTGTGTAACTTGTTACACCCTCCCTCATTTTCTTCCTCTTTCCCTGGCTTTCTTAATCCCACCGCCCAAGTTGTACAGATCATTTCCAACATATTGTCACTTTTAATTTCCATTAAGTAAATTTTTGTGCTGTTCCCATCCTGGATCTCCACAATGTGAACACTGGAACATCATGGTTATACTCCTCTGCCTTGCATATATGCATATATTTATATTTATATATTTGCCTACAATTTGGGTTCATATATCTGTTTGATTATTCATTTGTTTATTGCCAAAACTGGAGTTTGAATTCAGGGCCTGAACATTGTTCTCTGTGTTTTTTCCACCTCAGTGCTAGCCACAGTTCCACTTCTGGCATTTTGGTAGTTGAATGGACTTTCTCTGGGAGCTGGCTTTGAACCATGATCCTCAATCTCACCCTTGTGATAAAGTAGGATTACAGGTGTGAGCCTACTTTATACTTTGACTTTTCATCTCATTGTATCATGCATATATTTCCTACCCAATAACATCCTTAGAAATTTCATACTGTTCTAAGAGCATCACTTATAATGATTACATGAGAGTCCAGTGTTTATAAATTCCATAATTAATTCAACTGTTTTTATTACTGAAAATCTTTGTTGTCTCCAAAATATTATATGTATCATCAAAGTTCTTTTGGATTTTTCACTCTAGTATTCATTTTTTATAGAAAATATCTGCGAGTTAGAAAGAACCAAATACAAACTTTCTTCTTACATAATGATCCATCTTAACTTGGCTCATCTAAAACAGTAAGTTACTCCTCCCTGTGAATTTGTTCTTTTTCCCAGCATGTAGTTCCAATTTTGTAACTTTTACCCACCTTACCCACTATAAACTTTGTCTGAAATGACTCTTGCTATCATCCAGTTTTTGTAAAAACCTTTTCCATGGTATTTCATTAATAGGAAGCCATATTTAAATAATAGCAACTTAATGTCATCATTTCCACGGGTATCTGCATTTCAGCCTGGAACAGGATCTTATTTTAATGGAAGAATCAGAGCATCATTTGGAAGGCAGAGATTACCCTTATGAACAAATTTGATTTTTCATTGCTTATTTTTGTTTTGGAATTTGAAGGCTAAAGATTACCAACTCATATATCCTCTGTTGTCACTGTATTTGATTCCAGTTCCCTGCATCTTGTATATACATTTTTCTAATTTGGGGAGGGAAAGGATAACAAAATGCTGAAACAAGGATAGTGGTTGACCAATTGTAACAATGAGATGTACAATACAATACACTATGTTGAAAATGAACTTCACAATTTTGGGATACAGAGAAGGAAGAGTTAGGGAAGTAAGGAGAGAGAGGAATGTAGGAGGAAAACAAAGGGTGGAGTAACAATGCTCAATGGGAAATGTACTCATTACCTTACTCATGTAACTGTAACCCCTCTATACAATATTTTACAATAAAAATATTTTTAAAAGATTACCAGCTCATACTCCCACAGTTTACTTGCTATACACCTTAAATGCTTCATATGGCTGAAAAGGGGAAACCAAAAAGACAGCAACTTTCAATATAGATTGTCTATTTTTGCAATACCAAGATGCCAAATGCAGTGCCAAGTTCACAGGAACCCAGAGTACATTCATTAAGCTCTAGAATTCTCAGTTGTTTGCTTTGGCTAGAAATCTCTTAATTTTATTATACACAATATGCAGAAATGTCCTGAAAATTATTATTGCAGAAAAACCTTTCCTACAAAATCAGGAAAATTTGACCAAGTCAAAAAGAGTAAAATAACACAAGAAGAATTCTATTCCTGTTTACATAAAAGCTAGGATTCAACATGGGTCTATTAATAGTCTGAAGAAGACAAACAATTATTTAAGTGAGTTGTTATTATAAATGTAATGATATATGAACTCTGCCTGGGGAGTTGAAAAGAATCCTTCCTGCACAGTGTCTTGATACATAGGAAGGGAGAAAACAAATATTCTGTAAAATGATGAAAAACTTAGGAAGTTCAGTATTCTCCAAATATTATGACCAAGGAATGTAAGGTATCAGGAACAAGGTGAGTTGGAGAGTGAAATTGGAGAGATGGAAATGGCCATATAGCTTGGTGTTATGGCACTTTCTTAATATGCACAGGGCCCAGGGTTCAATCCCCAGCAATGAAAATGAAGGAAGGAAGAGACCAAGAAAAATTTGTGAGGTAGGCCTGGCATCATCATAGAAGTTTTATTCTCTTCCTCTTTTATTTTATTTTTTGGTTGGTCATGGGGTTGAACTCTGGGCTTGGGGGCTTTCCATGTGCTCTTCAGCTCAAGGCGAGGGCTCTACCACTTCAGCCACAATGCCACTTCCGTTTTCTAGTGGTTTATTGGAGATAAGAATCTCATGAACTTTCCTGGTTGGGCTGGCTTTGAACGATTACATGCTTGAGCCACTGGTGCCTGTCTACAAGTTTTATTCTCTAGCCCAGGATTTCATACTCTTAATTTCACATTATTACTGCATGGGAGATTTTAAAAGTACCGTTGCTCAATTCTCAGCTGTTTTATCTGAGTGGGAACAGATATATCAACTTCAGCTTATATGACATGGGGGCACCAGTAAAGCACCCAGGATAAAGATATCATGGTAGCATATAAGAGTGTAGAACTTGAAAAGTTTTCTGTGAGCAGAAAAATAAGTGCACATAGTATGTTAGCCTAAGTATGATTATAGATCAGTCTGAGTTTAAATGAACCAATATACCAGTTTTGTAACCTCTTTTTAAAAATCAGTTTCCTATTTTGGACATGGAAGCTCATGAGACTACAGTGCAAGAGTGTTCATAAAGTGTTTTCAGGGTATGCATTTTAAAATTTATTATAACTACCATTAGTTGATTTGTTTATATAGTGTAAATTTGAACTAGGTGCTGATGAGCAAAGCGGAAGACGATGAAGTGTCCTGTCTTAGGTCTCTCAGGTACTTGATGTCATTCCTTACACTCCAAAATTGGTGAAGTTAGAATTGGACAAAAGGGCACTTTTAAACGTTTCTGTATGGAGCTTTAGCATTTTTCAATATCAGAAGGACTCTGGAAAGATGGAAAAATAAAATAGAGAAAGTGGCGCTGGGAAGGTGTCTCAGTGGTAGAGTGATTGCCTTGCAAGCATGAGGCCCTGGGTTCAATTCCTCAGCACCACATAATCAGAAAAAGCCGGATTTGGGGCCTAGACTTAAGTGGTAGAGCGTTGGTCTACAGCTGAAGAACTGGGGGACAGTGCCCTGGCCCAGATTTGAGGCCGCACAACCAAAAGAAAGAAAGGAAGAAAGAAAGAAAGAAAGAAAGAAAGAAAGAAAGAAAGAAAGAAAGAAAGAAAGAAAGAAAGAAAGAAAGAAAGAAAGAAAGAAAGAAAGAAAGAAGGAAAGAAAGAAAGAAAAAAACCACAACAGTCCTTTTCAGCTGGTTTACTGTCAGTCCTTTTGATGTATGGTGACAAATTACCAGACACTGAATTGCTTATAAACAACAAATTTATTTCTCCATTCTGGAGCCTGTAGGTCCAAGATTACAATGCTAGCATAGTCAGGATTTTTTTATTTCTGAGTGAGGCCCTGTTTTAAAGTTCAGGGGTGAAATTTATTTGGTGTTGTTTATTTAAACCCAATTCATGAAGTTTTGCTTGCATGACTTAATTACTATCCATGTACACACAAAGGCCCATTTCTACAACATTACATTTGAGATAGAATTTCGATATGTGAAACTGGATGAAGAGAGTAAATAAATGTATTGTACATATACATTCTTTTCTTTTCCTATAAGATTGTGGATCTAAGAACAGTAAGATCCAGACATTGAATGTTCTCAAAGCTGAATCTTAGCCATTCTATGATTCTGGAGTTTTATATTGATCTGGATTATTTAATTCTCTCCCTTCACTACAAGTTTATTTGGAGAATACATATGATAATTACACTAAGTGAGAAGTTTAGAGAATTATTTCATATTGTTTACTTTTAATTTTTTGGTAAATACTTGGATTCAAATTCAGAGCCTGGCATTTGCCAAGCAGGCACCATACCACTTGATTCATGCCACATCCAGCAATTTTTGCTTCGATTATTTTTGAGATAGAACCTTGCATTTGTTTATTCCTAGGATACCTGGATAGTGAACTTCCTAGTTGTATGTCCAACATAGGTAGGATGACAGCCACACATTGTCACACCCAGCTTTTATTGTTTGAGAAGAAGGTCTCTTGTGTGTCTTCCAGCTTGACCTTGAACAGTGACTATCCATATTTCCATTTTCAAAGTAGCTAGGATAATAGGTATAAACCACCTCATTTGGTTTGTCTCATTTATGTTTATGAAAGTTCTGAAAGTATGAGAAAATTCTCAAAAAGTTTACTAACCATACCCAGATTCTAGGTGATACACTTATATTTATTCTGTCACAAACACAATTTGTGATATTGCACATCAAGTATACAAATATGTATTGCTAATGCCAATTTAAAGAGTTGTGATGATCTAATTTCTATGTGTGGATTTGTTTCCTGGCAAAACATCCTGAGTACATAGGCCAAAAATGTGATAGTCCTACAAGCAAAAATTACTTCTAGTATGATCAACAGTTTGCAAATAAGGGTTCCATGCCTGCAGAGGAGACAGGTCACAGGACAATTCCCTGCTGTGACCCTATAATAAATCTGCACTTTTCAAAATAGCAGAGTGGTGAATTTTGTCAAAATTATTATACGGGAACTTTCTTGACCTGATAAAGAGTACTGCATTAGAATGAAAATATTCCCAGTTCTTCTGAAGTCAGGAAAAGATGTCATCCATTTGTATTCAAACACATAGCAAGCATTTTTGCTAATATAATGAAGAAAAATATAAAGTTCTTCACAAATAGCTTTTATTTATATATATAAAGGACTCTTAAACACACGGATAAGACAATAAATAACCCAATTAAGAAGATACAGAGAGAAGGCAAATAAGCACATCCAAAACCCATACATTACAAGAATGTTATAGAAATTCTTCTCAAATGTGTTCAGATAATGTTTTCTGGAATGTAAGGAATGTAAATAATTTCACCATCTTGATTCTTCCAATAATAATTTTCAAAAATGCATAAAGAACTTCAGAATTCATGGAATTTTTATTTCATGTTCTGTGCAGAAAACTTTACAAAAGGCATATTCTTTATTTCTTGAAAACACCAATATTTTTACCTGTATTCATCTGTGTAAATGACTTCACAAAACTTTTAAGGCAATTGAAGAAGGAAATTGTAGCCAAACAATGCATAGACAATATCTTGAAAATTGTATCATAATCTTTTTCCTTTTTCTTGTCTCTTTTTTTTTTTCAGGAGAAGGGATTGAACTCAGGGTCTCAAACTTCCTGGATAATTGCTCTTGATCCTTACACCTAGCACTTTGTTGAGCTTTAGATTTCTTTTCAGATAGTTTCTTATTAACTGCCTAGACTGGCCTCAAACCATTATCCTCCTACTTTTGCCTCTTATAAACATGTGGCACCAGTTTGTTTTAAATATTGAAGTATCTGTATCACATTTTTACCATACAAACAGCAAACCTCCTATACTTTCCACTGTCTAGCTCTTAAGTAGTTAGAATTGTAGGCATGTACCACTATATCAAGCTGAATTTTTCTAAAAAGAAATCTTTAGCAGCTCTGATAACAAAGAAATATTCACTAACTTCTCTTTAGTCTCCAATTGTCTACCTCTGTAACTTCTTTCTCATTTTTCTCCTCACTGAAGACAGTAAGTTTGTGATAAGTTCAGTTTTGTTAATGCTTTCAAAATATTCCTTTTTAGTCTACATTCTTCATGCCTCATGTTCCATATCATAGTGATTTTCCTTACCAAAAATATTTGTCTCAGCCTGGAGAGGTGACTGATGCCTACATCCCTAGGTACTCTGGAGGCTGAGATGCAAAGATTGTAGTTGGAAGCCAGCCAAATATTTTCTATCTAAAAGGAAACTGGGTGCATCCTAGTAACATAAAAATCATTATCTCATATTTGTTATAATAACATCTTACAAATTTAAGGTTATTCTTTTGATAACTTTAATGGAAACAAGAAATACACATGAATTTCTCTCAGGAAATCCAAGTCATTCATTAAAACCCTAACTTGTTTCGGGAAAGAGATAAAATCTCGTTCAGAGAACATAACTAGGTGCCATTGTTACATTCTCCTTTCTGTCACTATCAAAGATGCTTCAGAGGAAACAGACCTAAACAGATATGAGTCCAGGAACATATTGTAAATGCCAGCATTGAATGATCTCTCTATGGTAAGAAAGACAATCCACAAATTTTCACGCACCTAAACAACCCATCATGTTGCTTTTCTCTGAGCCTGGATGAGTTTTCTTATTTGTCCTTCTGTGGCACTGAAGGTGTGTATCTTTTTCTATATTCGGTCTATATGGAGTTCTATTTCCTCTTGCAAACATTCTGAGAAGCTCTTCCCAGGCCACAAGAAGTACAGATAAATTATTCATCCCATATTCTCCCCTCACTGCTCTCCTGTCCTGAAAAACTGTTTACTGAAAAAAAATGGAACAATGATTGCACAATGATATAAACCTGAGTGAGCATTATCACACTAGTCATAACACCAGAGAAGAACAAGGCTGTTTTCTCATAAGATCGAAATATGCTAGTTTTATATGCATGTTTTATGCGTTCAAAATACAATTAAGTAATTCACTATCCTGGAAATGATTGGCCAGACCTAAGAGTTAAGTGTCTTAAAAGCTAAAGACAAGGTTTTTGTGAGTTTTATCCAAAGGGAGGGAAGAAAGTTAAAATCCATAGTTTATTTTGTAGAATCAAAGTGGTAATACAAAATGAGAATCACAAAAAAATCTCTGCCCAGTCTAGATCTCCGGTGCTGCCCTCAGCATGGTACTTTCTGTCTTTTCTGGCCGTGGTTAGGTCCTCCTGCCCAGTGGATCAGTTGTTTTCAAGGCATCTTGGTCCTGAATTGGGACTTGGATTACCCAGTGGTGGTTGGGACCTGGCCAAGGACACGACACAGACCACTTCCATGGAATGACTTCTTTGCCCGGTATGTAAGTAGGATTACAAGTGGAATTTCTCTGAACTTGACTCCAGAAGGCAATCACTGAACCAAAAGTCAAGGCCAAACAAACTTCTTCTCCCCTCCTCCATTCCTCCCTTCCTCCCTCCTTGGGAAAGAGCAAAATAATTTTGCAGGTTTTGGTACACACACAAATCACCCACCATCTCCCCTGGTAAACTAGGTTGCAAGTGACTAAGTCATGTAATTCCATTATGCCACACTCATTATTCTGGACAACATCTTCAGGTTGTTTGGTGCTTTCTTTTTTTTTTTCTTTTTGTTGGTTGTTGGGTTGAATTTCAGCTCGAGCCAAGCTCTCTACCACTTGAGCCACAGTGCCACTCCCTGTTTTCTCGTGGTTAGTTGGAGATCAGTATCTGACAGACTTTGCTGCTAGGGCTTGCTTTGACTCATGAATTAATTTTTTAAGTTTTTTACTGTAAAAATGCTGTACATAGGGGTTACATTTACATGAACAAGGCAATGAGTGCTTTTCCTATTGAGCATTGTTGCCTCCTCCTTTGTTTTCCCCCTACCACTCCTTCCCTCCCACCTCTATAACTAAACCCCTCCCCCGCTGAAGTTGTAAAGTTCATTTTCTTTAAAAAAAATGTATGTCTATACATATATATATATACGAATATATATATATATATATGTATATATATATATATACATATAATAAAAATGTTGTAGAGAGGGGTTACAGGTACGTAAGTACGGTAATGAGTACATTTCATAGCAAGCATTTAACTCTTCCTTTGTTTTGCCTCTACCATCACTTCCCTCCCCCCTCCCAAACACCTCCTGACCTCCCCACCCTGCATTGTAAAGTTCGTTTTTTAACATAGTGTCCTGTACATCTTGTCATTACAATGGATCAGCCTGCATCCTCATTTAAACGTTCCCCAATATACTTGCCACTCCCCAAATTACAAAAATGTATGTACAAGTGCAGAACACGAGTATCAGATCCAGTGAAAACAGGAGTTACACGGGCGGGGAAAAACATACAGAAGAAACAAAAGATTCACATAGTGCATTTTAAGTACATTATAAAACACTAGCAATATAGAAAAAACCACTGTGTCCCTGTCTTGGGGTACATTTTCCTTCCTATTATCTCATGTGTTCGTGTGTACATAGCCTTTGAACTTCTCTGCTTGTTCTAAACCTGTGCTAGTAATTGCAAACAAGGGAAACCATGGAAACTATGTTTCTTTGGGCCTGGCTTACTTCAGTTAATATAATTTTTTCCAAGTCTTTCCAATTCCTAACAAATGAGGCAATGTCCTTCTTTCTGATGGAGGCATAGAATTTCATTGTATATATTTATAACACATTTTCTTGATCCATTCATATACTGAGGGGCATTTGGGTTGGTTCCCTATCTTAGCTATGGTAAATAATGCTGTGATAAACATGATTGTGCTGGTAGCTTTGGTATTACCCTGTTTGCGATTATTTTGCTAAAATCCCAAAAGTGGGATTGCTGGGCCATAATGGAGCTCTATGTGGAGTATTTTTTTTTTTTTTTGTCGGTTGTGAGGCTTGAACTCTTGGCCTTGGCTCTGTCCCTCAACTCTTCAGCTCAAGGTGAGCGCTCTACCACTTGAACTACAGCTCCACTTCCAGTTTTCTAGTGGTTTATTGGAGATAGGATTCTCATGGTCTTTCCTGCACGGGCTGGCTTTGAACCACAATCCTCAGATCTCAGCCTCAGTAGGTAGGATTACAGGCGTGAGCCACCAGCGCCGTGCAATGTGGAGTCTTTTGAGGAACCTCTATACTGCTTTCCAGCGTGGTTCAACAAGTTTATACTCCCACCAACAATGCAGTATGGTTCTCTTCTAGCCACATGGCCTCCAGCATCTGTTACTAAATTTCCTGATTATAGCCATTCTAACTGGGATGAAGTGGAATCTCAGTGTTATCTATATTTGTATTACTTTTATGGCTAGAGGAGCTAAGCATTACATCATGTGTCTATTGGCTATTCTTATTTCCTTTTCAGAGTAGTCTCTCTTTAAGTATTTAGCCCATTTGTTAATTGGGCAGTTGTTTGAGGATTTGTTTTTAGGAGATTTAGTTTTTTGAGTTCTAAGTATATTTTAGACATGAGACCCTTGTCCATTGTTTGGCTAGTGAAGATTTTCCCCCCAGTCCGTGGGATTTCTGTTGATCTTGCGAGCCATGTCTTTTGCCTTGCAGAAGCTCTGCAGTTTCATGCAATACCATTTGCCTAACTTTTCTTTGATTTTTTGTGCTTCTGGGTCTCTATTAAGAAAATTTTGGCTTGTGCCAAAGAACCCTAGAGTTTCTCCTATTCCTTCCTGTCATGTTTTCATGGACTCTGCTTTTCTTTAGAGGTCTTTGATCCATTTGGAGTTGATTCTGGTGCAGGGTGTTAGATACGGTCCTATCTTTAGTTTTCTACAAGTTTTTAACCAATTTTACCAACACCATTTACTGAAAAAGCTGTTTTTTCTTTCCATTCAACTTCTTTTTTTGGGGGGGGAGTCCGATTGTGGGCCTGAACTAAGGGCCTGGGTGCTGTCCCTCAGCTCTTCAGCTCAAGGCTAGAGCTCTACCACTTGAACCACAACACCACTTCTGGCTTTTTTTTCTGCTTATGTGGTGCTGAGGAATAGAACCCAGGGCCTCATGCATGCAAGGCAAGCACTCTACCACTGAGACACCTTCCCAGCCCCCATTCAATTTCTTTAGCACCCTTATCAAAGGTTGGGTAGCTATAGATCTGTGGGTTCATTTCTGGGTCTTCAGTCCTAAACAATTCATCCTAGAGTCTGTTCTTGTGCCAGGACCAAGCTATTTTGATTACTATGGCTTTTTATTAGAGTTTTGAAATTTTGAATTGATATTCCTCCAGTGCTGCTCTTTCAACTAAGGATTGTTTTTGCTATTCAGGGTTTTTTATTGTTCCATATGAATTTTTGGATTGCTTCCTCTATTTCTTTGAAGAATGAAGTTGGGATATTGATAGGTATTGCAATGAATTTGTAGGTAGCCTTGGGCAGTATTGCCATTTTCACGATGTTAATCTTCCCAATCCAGGAGCATGGGAGGTTTTTCCACTTGCTTAGTTCTCCTTTAAATCTTTTTTTTTAAGTTTTTAAAGTTTTTGTTATAGAGGTCCTTCATCCATTTGGTTAACTTAACTCTTAAGTATTTTATTCTTTTGTGGGACTATTGTAAAAGGGGTTGCTTTCCTAATTTCACCTGCCCTCTTCTCATTGTTGAAATACAGGAAAGCTATTGTTTCTGAGGGTTAATTTTATACCTTTCTTTTTTGCCAACGTTTCTGATCAGCTCAAGTAATTAGGAGTTGAATCTATATGTTTCTGTAAATGCAAGATCATATCTTCTGCAAAGAGGAAGAGTTGTACTTCATTTCCCCCTATTTGGATACCCTTTATGTCAGCGTCTTCTCTTATTACCCTAGCTAGGCATTCTAATACTAGTTTGAAGAGGACTGAAGGGAGTGGACATCCTTGTCATGTTCCTGGATTTTAGAGGAAATGGTCTTATCTTTTGCCATTAAGTCTAATGCTGGCTGTAGGTTTGTCATATACAGCGTTTATTGTATTGAGGAATTTTCCATGGATTCCTAGTTTATCCAGAGCCTTCATCATAAGTGTTGGATCTTGTAAAAGTTTTTTCCACATCTATTGAGATAATCATGTGGTTCTATTTCTTGCTCTTGTTGATGAGATGAATTATATCGTTTTGTTTATTTTCAACCAGTTTGCATCACTGAAATGAATCCTGTTTGATCTCAGTGTATGATTTTTTTTGATGAGTTGTTGAAGTTGATTGGCCAAGATTTTATTGAGAAATTTTGCATCGAAATTCATGAAAGGAATGGGTGTATAGTGCTCTTTCTTTGATGAGTCCCTGGTTTTAGGAGGAGGATTATGTGAATTCATAAAAAGAGTGTAGTAGGTATGTTTTACTTTTAATTTCATTGAAGAGATGGAGGAGTATTGGTGTGAGTTCTGCCTTGAAGGCTTTGTAGAATCCAGATGTAAATCCATCTAGTCCTAGGCTTTTCTTTGGTGGGGGGTCTTTTTTTCTTTTTTTGCCGGTCATGGGACTTAAACTCTGGGCCTGGGCGCTATCCCTGCACATTTCAGATCAAGGTGAGCTCTGTACTGCTTGAGCCACAGCACCACTTCCGTTTTTTCTAGTGATTTATTGGAGACTCACGGACATTTCTGCCCAGGCTGGCTTTGAACTGTGATCCTCAGATCTCAGCCTCCTGGTAGCTAGGATTACAGGCGTGAGCCACCGGCACCTGGGAAAAGTTGGAGGTCTTTTATTGCTGCTTCTATTTTGATGCTTGATATGACTCTGTTAAGTTGGTTTAAATCATCTTAGTTTAGTTTGGGCATGTCAATATTTGCTAGAAATTTGTCCATACCTTTAAGATTCTCAAACTTACTAGCATAAAGATTTGAGAAGTTTTCTCTTAGTATATCCTAATCTTGTTTATTTCTTTTTTGTTTTTTTTTTTTTTGGGGGGGGGGGTTCTGGTAGTGGGGCCTGAACTCTGGGCCTGGGCGCTGTCCCTCAGCTCTTCAGCTCAAGGCTAGTTCTCTACCACTTGAGCCACAGTGCCACTCCCGGCTTTTTTCTTTTTGCTTATGTGGTGCTGAGGAATCTAACCCAGGGCCTCAAGTATGCAAGGCAAGCGCTCTACCACTGAGCCACCTTCTCAGCCCCTGAATCTTGGCTATTTCTACAGTGATGTTTCCATTCTAATCTCTGAGTCTGTCTATTTGGGTGTGTACTATATTTTTCTGATTAGATTTGGTAGGGGTCTGTCAATTCTATTAATTTTTTCGAAGAATCAACTCTTTGTTTTGTCAGTTCTTTCAATAGTTTTTCTTTAAATGTAATTTATTTAATTTGGATTTAATTTTAATTATTTGTTCCCATCTACTGAATTTGGGTTTAGCTTGTTCTTTTTCAAGGAACTTTAGGTGACTCATTAAATTTTTAGTTTCAGATCTCTCCAATTTGTTAATGGAGGTACTCAGAGCTATAAACTTGCCTCTGAGTACTGCCTTTCTGTGTCCCAGAGAAGCTGGTAATTTGTGTGTTCATTTTTGTTGAATGTCATGAACAGTTGTGTTTACTTTCCAATCTCTTCCTTCCACTGATGATTCAAGAGTGTGTTGTTCAGCCTTCATGTTTTACAGTATTTCCTTTGGGGGCTTTTGATGTTGAATTCTCATTTTATTCCCTTGTGGTCTGAGAGAATACAGGGCATAATTTCAATGTTTTAAAATTTGGACAGATTTGCTAAATGGCCTAGAATGATGTCTATTTTGGAGAATGTCCCATGTGCTGCTGATCAGAAGGTGTAATCTGATGCTGTTAGGTGACATATTCGTTAAATATCTGTTAAGTCTAGTTGATCTATGCATATTTTAAGATCCGAGGTTTCTCTCTTGAGTTTATGCCAGATTGGTCTCTCTATTGAAAGGAATGGTGTGTTAAAGTCCCCAACAACTAATGTCTTTGAATCTATGTGAGACTGGATTGAAAGTAGTGTTTCTTAGATAAATTTTGGTACTCTATTATTTGGTGAGTTGATATTTAGGATCATAATATCCTCCTGAAGAAGAGATCCTTTAATTAGTATGTAGTGACCTTCTTTATCAGTTCTCATTGATTTTAATTTGAAGTCTATTTATATGATATTAGGATTGCAAATCCTGCCTGTTTATGGGGTCCATTTGCTTGATATATTTTATTTCAGCCTTTCACTTTCAGAATGTTTATTTTTTTGGGCAAAGTGTGTCTCTTGAAGACAGCAGATAGAAGAATCTTGCTTTCTGATCCAACTGGACAATATATGTCTCTTAATTGGAGAGTTAAGACCATTAATATTGAGGGTTAAGACACAGAGGTGTTTGTCTGTCCCTACCATTTTATCCAATTTTTTTTTTGGGGGGAAGCTGTGCCTTGGCTGTTCTTGTGATTACATATTTCTGTGTTTGTGGAGCACTTCATTGACTATATTCTCTTCTAGTTGGTTTTCTATATGTCGAACCTCTTTTAGGAATTTTTGAAGAGCTGGTTTGGTAGCGGTATATTGCATCAGATTTAACATGCTGTGGAAGGTTTTTATTTGTCCTTCTGCTGTGAATGAGAGGTTAGCTGGGTAGATTATTCTTGGTTGGTAGTTATTTGACTTTAGGACATGGCATACCTCTTTCCAGGACATTCTTGCTTTTATAGTGTCTTCTGTGAAATCTGAGGTAATTCTGAATGGGTTACCTTTATATGTGATTGATCTCTTCTCCCTGGCAGCTTTAAGAATTCTTTCTTTAGTCGCTATTGAGCAGTATGGATTGTAATGTAGAGGTGGGATGTCCTATTCTGGTCTATTTGGGTTTCTAAAAGCTTTTTGCATGTGTATGGGCCTGTCGTTTTGTATATTTGGGAAGTTCTCTGCTAGGATTTTGCTGAATGCATTTCCTAATGCATTGGCTTCCCTCTCCAGCCCCTCTTGTATTCCTATTATTCTCAAATTAAGCTTTCTGAACATTTCCTGTATTTCCTGCATTGATCTGTCATGCTTAATTTTGTTATGAAAAATGGTGTGCTCTTTCTCTATGGAGTCTAAACTGTCTTCAGCTACATATATTCTTTCTTCGGCTTCTTCCATTCTAGGTTGAAGATTTTCTACTTTGGTGTTTAACCCCTTTCCTTCTTGGTGGTCTTTCTTAATGGTGCCCAGCTCTTTATTAAGGTTCTCTTTCAAGTCTTGAATAGATTGCCTTACCTACTGGAGTTGGTTATCAGACTTTTCTTTCCACTCCATAATCTAGGTTCCTATCTTTTCATTAGATTCTTTCTCCCTCTGCTGGAGTTCCTTTACCTTTTTATTTGTGGAGGCCATGAAGTCATCTATTAACTTCTGGTTGGCCTCTTTGCACTCTCTGATAACCCCATGTAGGGTTTCCAATTTTTCATTCAGCAGGTTTACCAGTCATGCTTTTAATCTATCTTGATCATTATCTTCTATGTCATACTGGGACTGCTATGTAGCTTGTTTATGTGGAGATGGTGGTGGGATTTGTTTATTGGCTATTTTTCTTGTGTTTCTGCAGTTAGTTCTGCCCATTTGGAGACAAGAACCACACTGCTACAAGAGTAGGATAGTCTTGTAGGACCGGAGCCAACCCGATGTCATGTAGATGGGTAGATCTTAGGGTTTCAGTGGTAAGGTGAGGTGTTTTCCTGTTTAGCTCTCTTTTTCTTTGCTTGCAGAGGATATTTTGGCTTTGAGGTCGAGATTGCATATAGTTGTAACTTTTGAGGCAATCTAGGTTTGATTAATAAGTAGTCTGCTCTTTAGAGTTAACAAGATGGGCCCCTTGTACTCAAAGTGCTCAAATGGAACCAATTTTGTAGTCAAATATAGAACCAACTGTAAGTTGTGTCACATATAAATCATTAAGGATCAATGGGCTGGATTAGAATGAGAAATGAAGGGTTAAGATTAGAGAGATATAAATTTAATTTCAAAAGAGAACTTGGGTATAATGATAGTAGAGGGGTAAGAACAGCTTAGGGGAGAGGTATATGTAGTAGGAAGAGAATAAATACCTTGTTACTGAATGTAACAGGTTGAAAAGAATTTGAAGAAAGGTTATGTAGGGAGTAGCTTAGAAATTAAGATGAAAATAAGAAAGTGTATTGGGGAGGCTTGCTGAGATTAGAAAAATATCAGTCAGATATTATTGAAAAGTTGCTTACTCTGTTAACTCCTGTAATTATTGTTTACTCACATAGAAGGAGGCCTTATTTGTGCATAGAACTAGACAGGGTAGCCCTGATGGAGTAATAGTGTAAGGTAGAGAGAGAGAGAGAGGTTAAGGGAGAGTGAGAAGAAAAGAAAGAAGAAAAAATTTACAAATTAGCAAATTGTAAAGTAGAAGCAGATACCAAATAATAATGAAAAACAGAAGTTTTAAGTGGAATAGCAAATTCTAAATCACAATACACATAAGTAACACATAGAAATACAAATGAACAACAAATGATCAGACATTACAACTAACAACGCAAAAGAAAAACAAGAAGAAAATACTAAAGAATGGATTTTTCGGGTTTTGGGGGGAGTTTATTCTCCCTGTAGTCCTCAGAGCAGATTCCTGATGGAACCTTGTGTGCCTTGCTGTAGTCCACTTTCCTTGTGGCTTGGTTGGGAGCAGATGGCTTTTTGATTGGGGAGGGTGCCTGCTACCTAGAGTTCCATTCTCAGGCCTGGTGGCAGGCAGTTTTGGGGGTTTCAGGTTTGTAGACTGCTATCATAGGCCTGGAGTTGGGTTCCCAGGCTTTCCCAGGTAGCCACAGGAGCCTTAGGAACAGAGCTTATGTCTGTGTTCAGTTTTGATGTAATCCATCCCTTCTGGAAGTGGGCTTGTGTCAGGGGGTTTTGGGATCCCTCAGAGAATTACCACCCCCAGGGCATGGACCCAGTTGTGTTATTCGCAAGTCTGTAGTTGGTGGTGTGCTGGACCACAGAGCCTTTGCAATGGTGGCTAAGATGGAGTTGGCAGGTTCTAAATGAGAGGGTCTGTGTGTTATCAGATCAAGGTGGGGGGATGGCTTTGCTGATGCTGAAGGGTCTATCTCCTATGTGGTGGTGTGAGGAGTCCTGGCACTGGGAGGTATAGTATTGAGCACTTTCTTCAGCTTTTGGGTGCTCCTCTGCTAAAAGTCTGCAGAAAGTCCTAGTGCAGCATAGCATAGACCTATGTGGTACAGGTGCTCCACAGGAGTCCCATTCACTTTTTCTCTTTTGCCTTTTCTTGTTTGCCTGCTAGCATAGTCCTTTTGTAGTAGAAAAAGACTTTAGGTATTTAAAGTTTGATTGGAGTGGATCTCTTGAGGTAATGGGTGGCTGTGGCACTAGATCTTCTTTTGGTCAGAGATACTTAGTGGGTTGCCTGTGAGAACCTCACCATTTTCCCACAACCCGTCTGGATATTTATATTATATTTCTTCTTAGTGTTTATTGGAGCATTGCAGTTTTTCTGGAATTTAAGGTTTTCTGTGAAACTTTTTCTTCAAGTAATCCAACAGCATTAAATATTATATTTAAAAGATGTCCTGTAGCACCTAGATTTTGTAATTATAAAATTAAGATGAAATTCTTATTATTTGTACAAAAATCCTTTTAAGTCCTAACAGGAAATATGCTCATTTCATCAGCCTTGGGTCTACTTCCTCTTTTTTTCTCCAGTATCTTTCTTGTTTTGGAACAAGTGTCATGATATCTGTCCATTCCAAAGTAAGATTACTCCATTAATTCATTAGAGAAGGAATACAATCTTCTTGCCTCTAAAGACAGCTTTGAGGATAATGATAATTTGATAATTCACATCAGTGAATTTTCAAAATTATATTGTAAACCAATCATTAAACAGTTTCCAAAAAGCAAAATAAAGATAATGTTTTGCTTTCTCAGGTTAAAATCTAGTAATTCAACAAAATATATTCTATTCTTCCCAGATTGCATGATGAAGAATTTCTCTTTCATCATAACCCTTACAACCACTGACCCCTCCCTTCAAACATGTAGCTTTATTCAGTTTTCCTGTTCTAGCTTTCATTTTGGTACTAACATTAGTAATCTTCTAGTATTTGACAATGAAATGCCATTTATTGATAGAGAGCTCAATTCATATCGACATAGGCAGACTCATGAGCATATCATAGAGCATAAAATATTGAATATCATTAACGTGATCATATGTACCTATTCCATAAATTAATATACATACCACGTAAATGTGCAATTTCATGTAATTTTTAAAATGCAAAACATTTGGATATCTATGTCATAAAATAATTCAGATCACTAGTAGAAGACAATAAGCTAAACCTATTGCATCATTCCTAGTATTCTTTGTAAAATTTTCTTTTCTCATCAATTTTCATCTTAGGCCCTTCTTTTCCTAACAAACAGTGATATGTTGATGTCTCTAGATTTTAGTCACCTCTGAGTAACCTTTTTCATTTCCACCTCCAGTTAGTCCTTCATGTTAAATACCTGAGTAATAACTTGTCCCGATATCCCTGCAAGAAGACAGCAGTACCCATGTCAGCTAGCTCCGACCATTCTACCCTTGCTATGTTAGGAAAAGGGGTATCAGCCACAGGGGTGTCAGGGATCAGGTGGCTGGAACAATGGTGTTATGAATTATAGGTAGCAGAACAGAGAAGCAGAGAGTAGGATACCTGGGAAAGGGGAATTGTGACTGTATTCGCTAAGTTGCAGTGCCAAGAAATTGTGTAGCAGCAACAGCTTTGCAGGGATTGGAGTAGTTAACACAGGTATCCAGACAGTTTAGCAGGGATAAGGAGGAAAAGAGAAAGTGAAAGAGTAAAAGTTGTGAGGGATTAAGGTGGCACAATCAGGGTAACAATGTCATGGGTGTGCAAACTGGGTAGCCAGTACTAGGATAGAAGCAATTTGCATGGTATACTGATGTGGTGCAGAGCTCAGTGTTTCCCTCTCCAGTTTTGGCTGTCAAATCTTTAGGTAACTACTGCTAGCAGCTCATTATCAGTATGTTGGGTTCAGGCATGTTCCATCCATAAATATCTACTCCAAATAGATTGCAATGTTTGACAGTGGCTTTGGGATCTTTTCCCTAAGCATCCTGAGAGACGACACTCCACAATGCTGCAGAACAGGCTCCACATAGTGAGCTTCAATCACCTTTTACAAATCTCACTGCTTCTCTCCAACGTCAATTATCATGGTAGCAAGGGATCTGAGGACTGCTCAGCAGCAGTGCTCTGGGAAGGTACCAGTTCTTACCCTGGCATTCTGGGAGCTCCCTTGAAATGGGCAAGAGCACTTGCTGCTGCTCTTCCAACATCTCTGTGGCTCTGGACAGCCAGACTGTTCTACCTCAGATGGGTTACTTTGATCTACAGGACTAAATGTGGCTTCAAACTTTCTCTGTCTCCTCTAGGTGATCATCACCTTCAACTGTCTCTCCTTTTCCTCCCAGGTAGTTGCTTCATCTCCACATCCTTTGATTTCTGCTTTGGATCAACGTGTGGCTTTCACATCAAACCCTTGCAATTTCTCATCTGCTTCTCTAGGTGTGAATTGGGCATAGCAAGCTACATGTAACTTCTATATCTATTTATCAAGATTGACTCTGGAATCCAAGGTAGTACTAGGCAACTAAGAACATGGGTAGCATCTTAAATACTCCCCTCCCAATCACTGGTCATTGACAAACGTGCAAATGTGTTGTGATCAGTCTCTATATTTCCATTACGACAGTACAAATAGTTTCCATCAAACAAGTTAGTTTATTTACAAAATTCCAGACCAGTCTTGGGCTCTGCCCTAGATCTTCCTGTTCTGAAGGCACTGAAGACACCTAGATACAACTCAGACCTAATGACATGGGTGAATAGAAATGTTGGTGAATATTGCTTAGTGTTCTGAAGTTGTGCTAAGTTGTTGTCATGTTATGGCTGCAATCTAATCAATGTCCTTTCCTGATCTTCACCACATCTCTTTATTTGGTATGAGTAGCAGGTGGGAAGTTCTAAGAAGCTCACCTAGAGTTTGGGCCTGGGTTTAAAAGCTCCATTTTGTGATCATAAAAATTCCACCATTTCCTGATATCTGAAATCTTCCCTTCCCATCCCTCAGAATATTATTTCCTACCTGTGTAGACATCAATACACTGTTTTCTCCTGGAGCGTTTGAGTGTGGCACATCATCTGCTTCTTATGTGTACTGCTTTACACAGGGAGATTTTTCTCCTAGGCTTAAAATGACTTCAGTGCTTGGGGTACTGTGCAATAGGCTAAACATGCCTAGTCATTTGTTCACACCCCTAAGTAGAACTGTCAAGGACTAAGGACTAGTCAGGGCTCACTTGCTGTCAGTGGTATTGCTCTGAGGAATTGCTGCCAATGTTGCCCACAGTGCCTAGGCTAAGGCCTCTCAGAAAGGCTCCAAATTCAACCTGCATGAGACTCTGAGTTGATCACCATTGAGCAACTATGTTCCACAGTCTGTGAATCACTCACTTCTGTGGATATATGCATATGAGGTCTAAGAATAGAGTTCCCTAGAAGGAAGGTCCTGGAATCCAAAACATCTACTAGGACAATGGAAACCTGCAGTTGGGTGTTTTTAATATGCAATGAAGTAACAAGAAAGAAAGACACACTGTCAAACCCTAAAGCAAATGGAGCTTACAAGCCCCTTCAGGCTCTGACTTTCTAGGTTGAAAGGAAGGTAACAGGCAGACTGAGTTTCTAAGAACTCAGGGTCTTGGCTATATGGCTTATTTGGAAATTCTTTTCC
>NW_024871953.1:0-24553 GCF_019054845.1 Dipodomys spectabilis
GTGTGTTGTAGCGCAGATGGTATGAATGGTATGAAGGTTTTATGGCTTCAGCAAAGTCTGGCAGGATATTCAAGTCTGGGTCAACGTTGACTTGAGTCACAGGGCAGAGGGTGGGATAGCGCCCAGGGTGACGATTAGCTTTTCTTTTCATCAGGGACCCAAAGCCATTTCCTGTGGCTGGAAACCTGTTTTCACAACTCCTGATCCTCAGGCCTCCTTTGAATGGAGGAGTCAGGGCAAACACAGGGAAAAACTCCTGCTTTAGAAAAGCTTCTAGCCCAATGCCACCAGTTCTCAACCCCTGTAAATCCTAGCTACTCAGGAGACTGAGATATAGATCGAGGGTCAAGCGAGCTCAGGAGAGGAAGTCAATGAGACTCTTCTTGCCAATTAACTACCAAAATCCAGAAATGGAGCTGTGGCACAAATGGTAAAGTGGTAACCTTGAAGGAAAAAGTTTAGAGACCAGAGCCCAGACCCTGAGTTCAAGCCCCAAAACTAGCACAGGAAAATTAAAGAAAAGATTTCAGGGGCTCCTAGTCCACTGTGGTGTAAGGCCAGATCATCCAGGCACAGGTGGCTCACACCTGTCCTCCTAGCTCCTCAGGAGGCTTAGATGTGAGGATCACGTTTCAAAGCCAGCCCAGGCAGGAAAGTCTGGGAGATTCCACTATGCTCAGATAGAATACAGAGTATTATGTCAATCCTCTTGTATTTGCTTAAATTCCATGTATGAACTAAGAAATTATCTATTTTAGAAAAAGTTAAGGGGGTTGCAAGAGGAAGACTCTACTGGTGTGAATACCTTTAATTCTAGCTACTCAGGAGGCTCAGATCTGTGTATTCAGGTTCAAAGCCAGCCCAGGGAGTCTTTTCTGGGGTTGCTCAGCACCACACCCTGCTTCAGGTCTAGGGTTGTTCACCACCTTTGCCACCATGGGCTGCTTATGCAAACCAGTATGGAGAGTTGCCACACCCACTACGGGTCCAGAGTTGTTTGCTGCCACTGTTGATGCCACTGCTGCTGCCACAGCTGTTGCCACTACCCCAGCTGCTGCCACTGCCCCAGGATCAGTTGGGCCACTTATGCAAGCCAGGCACCCCACCACAAGTCAGGTGTTAACCACTGCTGCTGTCTCAGGTTAGGCTGGGCCACTTATGCAGGCCAGTATGGAGAGGCACAAACCACCACGGGTCTGGACTTGTTCACTGTAGCTGTCCCCACCTCAGCCACCGCTGCCGCCCCAGGCTGGTCTGGGCAAGTGCCAAGAGGCATTGTGCTCCAATTCTGGGTGGTTTGCCAGCACTGACAGCTGCTGCTGCTGTTCCAGGTTAGGCTAGGCTATTTACACCAGCAGGACAGAGGTGCCACCCTGAGAGATTAGGGTCGTTTGCCACTGTTGACAGCTGCTACTGCTCCTGACTGGGCTGAGCTACTTGTACCAGGCAGGCAGAGGCGCTGTACCAGAGAGGGTGAGGGGAGTCTTTGTTCCAGCTCTGCCTTCTGAGATTTCTGTTTGTATATTCTGGGTTGGCCCAGCTCTTGGGAGTCTCCTGGGAGACTTGGGATGCTTGTGGGTGTGTGGTCCTCAGAGGGTCCAGACCCGGGGCACTTAAGCAGCTTGGCACAAAACCCGGTCACTTAAGCTGCGCAACGTGGAGCAACATCACCAACAAAGGGTGGGGGAAGGGTCTTCCCACTTTACTGTCTCTGTAGGTTTTTCCCTTTTCTTTTTGCACTTCCTTTATCTCTCTGAGTAATTGCCTTTTTTTGTGGGTCACTTGGAGAAACAGAGCATTGAAATCCAAACTCAGTATTTGGTTGGAGAGAGCTGTGGTGTTTCCCTGCTGTTCCATCACTTTCTTGGTCCCTCCCCTTCAGTTGGACTTTTTCTTATCCGGCCGTTGGGCCTTGGTTACCAAAGGATAGGTACATAAAAGAATATGTTGTAAAACCTGCAGATTGTAGTTAGACATTTCTGTTAATATAGCCTTCCTAATTTTAGGAACCCAAGGGGGTGTTCTACAGTAAAGTATTTCAAGGGATTGAATCCATTAACATAAGGGCTACATCTTGCTCAAAGGAGAGTGAAGTGGAGGAGGCTTACCTAGCCATTGCCAGTTTCTGTATTTAATTTAGTTAAAGTTTCCTTTAAGGTCATATTCATTCTTTCTAGTGCTTGAACTCTGAGGCTTATAAATGGATTGTAACTTCCAATTTATTCCTAGGGCATTAGTTAATAATTGAGAACTTGAGCCTGATATTTTCCTTTTCACTTTTCTTGGCCTCATCTTCTATGACACAGCACTTCCCCATCTTCTCTGCTAACTACCCTTTCCTTCTTTCTCTTTTGCTTTGAATTTCTGGTGACACACTTCAAAGCTTATAATTGACATGTACTTCAGCCTAATACATTCTTATATGAGGTCCAGCTCCTTTTTCATGGCAATGATTTCTTAATGCAGCATCAGGATCTCTTCTTGGCCTCACTTGTGGTTAGCAAGGATGGCAAAATTGCTGTCCTGTGCTTCTCTTTGCCTCTGACCTGTGGTCCCCTAATTTGCCTCATGCTCACCCAGGCTAATGTACTTGAATTTCATTTGATTTTGAGTGTTTTCTAGGTTCCTTTTGAGGATTTTCTTCTCATTTTTGACTCACAAGTTCCTAATTTATATCTTCAAATCTTTTCTTCACGTCAAATAATTCTCTCTGTTTTCTCCAATGTGCTTTTCTATGTGCTTTTAATCTCTTGGTGGGTTTTGACTGGCATATATTGGAGACACAGTCTTTTATAAGACTATGTTTTGAGATAGAAGGGTGGAATTTTTTCATTGCCACATTTCTGAAGTTCAGAGGGCTGCTTTTTAAATTGAACATAGTTGGAATTCAGAGGACCAAGCTCCTTTGCATGTTTCTCCAGAGATATGAACAAATTTTCCAGGTGGTTAATGTGATTAATTAACCTGTCATTTTCTATCTTTCTCCTACTTGGACATTTCTTTTCCCAATGTCCATTTTGTTTGCAATAAGCACACTGATGTATTCTTAGAGGTTCCCTATTGCCATTTGGAAATGAATTGTACTGTCTTTGCCAAGATTTTCTTGATCCCTATTCTGGTGCTCCTACCAAAACTCAAACCCTCTTCTTAGACTCTTTTTCCCGTGTATCTCTGTTAACAAACACCCTCTGAGCAACTACTTCCAATACTTAGAATACTTCCAATACTTAGAATAAACTTTTTCCCTCAAAACCTTCTGACTTTTGAAGCTTTCTTCTAATATTTGGGGCTGCCTGGGTAACAAAGGCCATATTTAGGTCTCTTTCATTCTCCAGGGCTTCAAGATCTATAGGCCTATATGTCCTATAGGCTTCTGGGAGAAGTTTCAGAAAAGCATTAGGGTACTCACTGGGGAACTGTACCATCTCACCCACCTTAGACTGATGATTTGGATTTTTAGACACTGCGGTATCCCTGCTAGCAGAACCTGGTAATAATAGGTAAACACCTCCATACCTCAATTGCTGTTAGTCTCAGCTTGGGTAAGTCTATGGAAAGACTTTCTTGATCAACAGTGGGGCTACTCTCTGGTCGAAGGACCACCTTCAAGTCACCAAGCAGGATTCACTCCCTTTTCTACCAGGTGAAAAGTGCCTGTAAAATTTGCTGACACTCATCCCAGATGGGCTTGTGTGTGAAAATTACTGTCTCTAATGAAGTAATGAGCCCCTTTTTTTCTGAAAAGGATGGATTTTGCTGTTTCCAGTTATACAGGTCACTAGTTGTAAAGGGAACATATACTAGAAATAGGGCTTACCCACCATCTCCTCCATGTTCCTGTCTCAAAGGTAATAAGGGTAACATACCACATTATACCACCTCAGACTTGTACAAGTAACCACTTTTGGTATGGGAAGACTTAACATTAGAGGTGCTGATGGCAAAGAATAGGAGAGAGAGTTCATCAGTGCATCTTCCTCTGAGGAATTCTGTAAACCTGGGGGAGAATATTTTTTGGATATGACAACCTAAGGCCTTGTTCTCCCATTCTGAGAAAAGGAGTAAACAGGTGTATGCAGGACACAGAACTATCAGCATACATACAAAGACCAAGAGCCACAGACACTTAACCCACATGTGTTATACCTCTCAATGTTGACCTCTACAAGAGGTCCCAGATGACAGAGAGAATGTCCCAGATTGTGTCTTGAGGAGGCCACAGATGACCTCTGGATGATGTCACATCTGTCCTCCCTAGGAGGCCCTAGATGACCTTTCATGGAGGTTCCAAATTGATTCCCAAGGAAGTGTCAGATAATCTCCAAAGGAGTTTCCAGATGTCTTTTCAATGAGGCTGACATTACCTCTCAAGTAGCTCCCAGATGGCCACTCAAGGAGACCACATATGAACTCCAGAGGAAGTTCCAAATAACCCTCTTGAGAAAGCAACAGATGACCTCCAGAGAAGGTCCTATATAGCTTCTCAAGGAAGTCCCAGATGATGTCCAAAGACGGTCATATATTTCTCATCATGGTAGCCTGAGATGACCTCCCAAAGAAGCTCCAGATGACCTCAGGAGGTGGTCCTAGATTGCCTCTTAAGAAAGCCCCAATGACTACTTTTGAAGAGGTCTCAGGTGGCCTCCTGAGGAAGCCCCAGATGACTTCTGGAGAATGTCCAAGATGGCCCCTGGAGAAGGCCCCAGATGACATCCAGCATAGGTCTAAGATGGCTTCTCAAGGAAGTTGCAGATGTACTCTTGATGAGGTTCCAGATGGCTTCCCATGGAAGCCCTACATTATCTCTCAAGTAGGTTCCAAATGGCGTCCCAATGAAGCCACAAATTGCTTCCAGAGGGGTCCTAAACAAGCTGGCAAGCTTGCCAAGATGCACCTCTAGAGGTACATAAATGACTTTTGTCCATGTTGGACCTCTGGAGACAAACACTCGAGGTAGAATCTCAACCCTGAAGGCTGACACACACCTATGGGGATTTTTCCCTGGGGCCAAGGCCTCATGCAATCCAAATGGATTATCTCGATGGAGTCTTCAAAAATTAAGACCTCTATAGTTCAAGAAAATCCATCGAGATACGTTTTATATAATAAATGCTCTCCAAACCAGCAACCCCCAAAATTATGATATCCAAAGTTCTAAACATCAAAGGGACAGCCTCTTTTCCTCTTCTCTTTATCTCTCCTTCGCTACAGACCTATACTTCTTTCGAGGTCTTTTCCTTTTTCCCTTCTACCAGTTCCTTCTTCTCTTTAGGGCTCTCCACTCTTCACAGACCTGAACTGCTCTGCAGGGCTCGCCAGTTGCCATCCTTCACCTTCTGCCCTCTCTCAACTTCCTCTCCACCCAGGTCTTTCCCCTTATGCTATCACACCAGTTCTTTCCTTCCAGGACTTTTTCCTTTTTCTCTCACCTATTGCTCTGAACAAGCAGCCTATATAAAGTCTGTACCCCTTCTCCACTCCAACTGCCTGTTTTCGACTATCACATCCCAAACTGCCCACAACCCAATCACTTCTTAACAGCTCAACACATGGTGATTAATGCACCAGTCCCTCCCACAGGATGCCTCACCTTCTTTGGTGGCATTCTTTGTCCTCCCCAGCTGGCCAGGAGATGGGCCTATAGATTATCGGGCACTGCTAATTATTACAGTATCCTCCTTGTGAACTAGTAGCAATTGAAATTGGAAATTTGATTGTGGTGTTACAAACTCGTTGTGACATCACAAACCCATTTTGACATCATCACCGCCACGACATCACAAAGCCATTGTGACAACATTGTCATTGTTACATGATGATTCCATTGTTACATCTTAAATCTATTATGACCTCTTAGCTCCTTTGAAAATCACATGCCCTTTTCAACATCACAGTCCCTTTGTGTATCCATATTCTTGTTGTTAAGTAATGACAATTGAGATCAGAAATGCCATTATAACATCAAAAATTGTTTGTGACATCCTCAACAGTGTGACATCACATTTTCATTATGAGAGCATCAGCTCATTGTGACATCACCAAACTCAATGACAGAATCGCATTATGACAACAATTCTCATTGTGACATCATAGACACATTGTGAATGCCTATTCTGTGATTTCATTGTATTTCAAATGTGGCATGAGAGTTGATATCAGAAACGCAATTTTGTGCCTACAAACCATTTTGACATCATAATCACTTTGTGACATCACAGTACCATTGTGATATCACTAACACAATGTGACATCGCAAAGCTCTCCTGTCCTCATAACTTTTGTGACATGCTGACATTGTGGTATCTTAGACCTTTTTGCCCTCATAATTTGTTATCAACCTCATATTTCATGTATGACTTGAGATAACAGAAATCAACTGTGACATCATGACCATTGTGACATCACACTGACAGATGTCATGATCATCGTGTCACATTGTGACATTACAAAAGGTCTTGATGTCACAATTAATTGGTGATGCCATACGGTAAGGGGTCTATGTTGTCACAATTGATTAGTGATATCCAAATGGCATAACGGATCTCATTTGTCATGAAATCACAGAGAATATGAGTTCAAAACAGACTGTGGTATCTCCAATGTCATGTGTTTTCACAAACGTTATGAAGTCAGAGGAGTATTGTGATGTCACAGTGTGACACAATGTTTACGATGTCTGTCAGTGTGATGTCACAATGGTCATGATGTCACAGTGGATTTCTGATATCATATATCATAGCTGCAATATTATAAGGTTGAAAACAGATTACGAGCTCATAAAGGGCCTAAGACATCACAATTGCTGCACATCACAAGACTTATGAGGACAGGGCAGGTTTGTGATATCACAGTGTGTTAGTGATATCACCATGGCACTATGATGTCACAAAATGATTGTGATGCCATATATTTATAAGATCACAATATATTTCTGACATCAACCCACATGCCACATTTGAAATAGAATGAAATAAGAGAATAGGCATTTACAATGTGACTATGACATCACAATGACAATAAATGTCATAATGCTATGAGGTCATTGTAAATTGGTGATGTTGCAAGGAGGTAATTGTGTAATAATGAATATGTGTTGTCCCACTGGTGATGGGGTCACAAAGGTTTGTGATGTTACAATGGCATATATGAATTCAATTGTCATGAATTCACAATGAGGATATGGGTACACAAAGGGACTATGATGTCACATATGCCATGTGTGTTTTCAAAGGTACATAGGGGTCAGATAGCTTTATGATACACAGTTGTGATGAGGTCACAATGGGCTTTTGACGTCATAATGATTTGTAATATCTAAACACAAATCCATTTTCAATTGTTACTATTTCACAATGTGCATACAAGTTCACAGAATGAGTTGGAAGTACTAATGGACATGAATTTTTAAAAATGTTAGGAGGTCATTTTAGGTTTGTGAATGAACAATGGGAGAGTGATATCACAATGACAATGTCAACTCATTACATCATGTCAAAATATTGTTTTGGTGTCACTATTAGTTGATGATTCCACATTGGTTGTGAGGTCACAAAATATTGGTGATGTGTTGGGCATGTCACAATGACATTATGATTCTCAATTGTCCTAACTTACAATGAGTGTATGAGTTCCCAAAGGGACTGTGGTTTCTCTAAAAGTATGTGTTGTCACACATATATTGAAATCCTAAAAGTTTTGTGATGTCAGAATTTGACACAATGGATATGACATCTGGCAGTATGATGCCAACATGATCATGATGTCGCTGGGAATTTGTGATATCAAATGTCATTTATGAAATCTAATGAGGTCAACAACAGATTATGAGGACAATAAGGCCTAAGGTATCAGAATTGCAGCATGTCACAAAAGTTATCATGAGAGGATAGGTTTGTGATATCACGGTGGTTTAGTAATATCACAATGGCAACATGATATACAAAGGGATTGTGATCTCACAATGATTATGAGTTCCTGATTTTTTATGATATCTACCTACATGCCACATTTGAAATAGAATGAAATCACAGAAAAGGCATTCATAATGTGTCTATGATATCACCATGACAATGTGAAGTTATAATTCTATCATTATAGTTTTGTGATTTCACAATGAGTAGATGGTATAAAAATGATGATGTGATGTCACAATTATGATGATCTCACAAACTGTTTTGGATGTCAAAATGTCATGTCTGATTCTCAATTGTCAGTATTTCACAGTGGGGCTTTGTGTACACAAAGGGACTCTGATATCACAAAGCTATGTATTTTTCAAATGTTATAAGAGGTTATAATAGATTTGAAATGTCACAATGTGATCTTGGTATCAAAAACAGCAATGTGAAGTCACAATGGGTTTGTGATGTCACAGTGGTGATGAGGTCACAATGGGTTAGTTATGTCACGAGTTTGTAATATCACAATTATTTGTCCAATTTCAATTGCTACTAGTTGACCATGAGGACACTGTAATAACCAGCAGTGCCCCTATAATCCACGGGAACAGATAGTCATCATGGCCTCCTAATCTGGACCAATTGAAAGGGGGGATGCATGACACTGGAGGGGGCAGGACATGCTGCTGAAGGAGATAGGATGTCAAGCCCCACATGGTGAGCTGCCAAGAAGTGATTGGGCATGGACATTTGGTAAGTGATAATTGAAAACTGGAAGGCAAGAAATTATTGCAGTTGGGGAAGGGTACAGCCTATATATAAGCTGCATTTTCAGAGCAAGAGAAGGGGAGAGAAAAAGGTTAAAGGTCTGGATGGAAAGAAGTGATGAGACTGCTGGAGGGCAAAGACCTGGGAGGAGAGGAAATTGAGAGAGAGAAGGAGGTGAAGGATGGCAACTGGCCACCTGGACAAGGCAGGGCAGGCCTGTCAAGAGCAGAGCAGCCTGAAGCGAAGAATGGAATGCTGGAAGGAAAAAATGAAAAGAGCTGAAAGGTAGGACAGATCTGTAGAGAAGGAGAATGAAGAGATAGGAAAACAGCCTTGTCCTTTGAAGTGTGGAGCTTTGGAGATCATTATTTTGGCGGTTGGTTGTTTGCAGACCTGTTAATAGATGGCTGAACTGCTCTTTGGAGGGCTGAGGGTTCATGGTTGAGACTGAATTTAGCTCTCCGCATCCAGCCCGGCCAAGGTAGTCGCTTGTTACAAAATTTATGAGGACAAGACAGGTTTGTGATGTTACATTTCATTAATGATATCACAATGTCAATATGAGGTCAAAAAGGGATTGTAATGTCACAATGATGGTGTGGTCACAATGGGTTTCTGAAATAAACCTATATGCCACATTTGTGATAGAATGAAATCACAGAACAGGCAATCGCATTGTCTCTAGGACCTCACAATGAAAATGTGATGTCATTGTCATTTTGGGATGTAACAATGGGCTGATGGTATTATAACAACAATGTGATCTCACTCTGGAGGTGATGTCACAATGCGTTTGTAATGGTAATTTGGCAAGTCTGATGTCAGTTGTCTTTGTTCATAATGACAACATGGTTACCCAAAGGGACCATGATATCACAAACTCCATGTGCTTTTTCAAAGGTGCTAAGCGGTCACAACAGTTTTGGGATGTCACTAGGTGATCATGATATCACTGTGGCAATATGATGTCACAATGGGTTTGTGATGTCAAGTGATGATAAGGTCACACTTGGATAGTGATGTCACAATGAATGTGTAATATCACCATTACATGTCCAATTTCATTCTACTAGATCACAATGAAGATACGAGTTCACATAAGGAGCTAGAAGTCAGAAAGGCCATGAATTTTGTAAAATATTATGAGGACATAATAGGCTGGTGAAAATGCAATGAGACAGAGATATCCCATTGGCAATGTGATGCTACCATTACATGAGATAGTATGGTTTTGAAGTTACAAATGGTGATGCCATACAGGTGATGAGGTCACAGAGGTTTGTGATTTGACAATGGGTTGGTGATGTCACAATCTCATGCCAGATCTCTAATTGACAATGACTATATAAGTTCACAATGGATAATCATGTATCCAAAGGCATATGTTGGCACAAGTGTAATGACTCTTAACACGTTTGTGTTGTCCTCATGTGACTCAGTGTCAAGAAATCTGGCAGTGTGATGTCACAGTGTTCATGATATCACAGTGGATTTTTGATATCACATGTCATGCCTGAAGTATTATGAGTTAAACAATTTATGAACTCAGGGAGGCCAAAGAGATCACACTGGCAGCATGTCAAAAAATTTATGAGGATAAGACTGTTTTGTGATGTCATAGTGCATTAATGATATAATAATGGCAATGTGGTGTCATCAAGGTATTGTGATATTATAATGCTTATGTGGTCACAATGTATTTCTGATATCAACCCACCAGCAATATTTGAAATAGAATGAGATCACAGAATAGGCATTCCAATGTATCTGTGACATCACAATTACATGTGATTTGATGTCATTGTTGTTTTATGATGTCATGATGGGCTGATGTTATCATAATGACAATGTGATGTTACACTGGTGATTATGTCACAAAGGTTTTGCGATGTTAAATGGCATGCCTGATTTCAATTGTCATTAGCTCAACATGAGGATAGGAGTATACAAAAGGCCTGTCATGTCACAAAGGCCATGCTTTCTTTCAAAGCTTCTGAAGTCATAATAGTTTTGGGATTTCACAATGTGATCATGTTGGTACAATGGCAATGTGATAACACAAAGAGTTTGTGATGTCTCCGAGGTGATGAGGTCACAAATAGTTAAAGATGTCTCATCAAGTTTGTAATATAACAGTGACATAGACAATTTCAATTTCTTCTAATTCACTATGAGGATACTATAATAACCAGTGGGGCCAGAATTGTCTGTGGGAGCCGCTATTCATTGTAAATTCTTGGCTTGGCCCACCGGAGAGTGTGGGGAATGCAGCCAAAGGTGGAGGTGTCAAGCCTCACACGGTGAGCTGTCAAGAAGTGATTGAGCATTGGGCAGTTTTGGAAGTGATGGCTGAAAGCTGTTAGTCTTGAGATCCATTGGAGGGAGAAGGGGTACAACCTATATATAAGTTGCATTTTCAGGGCATTGTAAGAGTAGATAAAAATGGGAGTTACCTGGATGGAAGAAAGTTGTGAGACAGCAGGAAAGGATAAACCTGAGAAGGGGGGAAGCTGAGGGAGAGCAGAAGGTTGGCAATTGGTCACTGCGGCAGAGTAGGGCAGGCCTGTGGAGAGTGGAGAGGCCTGAAGAGAAGAAGGAAGTGGTGGAAGGGAAAAAGGGAAAGATTAGGAAGGAATGACAGGTCTGTAGAGAAGGAGGGAAATGGAAAATGGAAAAGAAAATGGAAATGGAAAAGAAAAAAGCCTTGCCCATTGAGCTTTGGAGCTTTGGAGATCATAATTTTGTGGTTGGTGGTTTGCAGAACAATTAAGAAAGGGTGGAGCTGCCCATTGGAGGTCTGAGGTTTGGTGGTCAACGCTGCTCTTGAACCTGGGTATCCAGTCCTGTATAAGTTAATCACAGTCCCCTTTCCAGTGAAAAATGGTTTATTATATTAAATGTGATTCGATGGATTTTCTCCTTGCCTTAGAGGTCATATGTACGTGAGTACACAGAAAGAGCTTGAAGTCTCAAAGTCCATGAATTTTCTTAGATCTGATGAGGCCATAACAGGTTTGTAAAAACACAATGGGAGAGTGATATCACAACAGCAATAGCACAATATCATGTCAAAATAATGATTTGATACAACAATTAGTTGTTGATGCTATTCTCGTGATGAGGTCAAAATAAGTTTGTGATGTCACAATGGGTTCACGATGTCAGAGTGGCATGGGAGATCTCAACTGTCATTAATTGGCAATGAATATATGAGTTCAAAAAGGGACTGTAATGTCTCCAAAGGCATGTTTTGTTAGAAATGTGAGGTCACAATATGACAAAATGGTCATGACATCTGGCAGTTTGATGTCACCGGAGATTTCTGATATCACCTGTCGTACCAGAAATATCAGATTGAAAACAGATTATGAGCTCAGAAAGGGCCTAATATATGGCAATGTCACTATGTCACAAAACTTATAAGGACAGGACTGGTTTGTGATGGCACAGCAGATTAATGATATCACAATGGCAATGTGATGTTACAAAGGATTGTGATATCACAATGGTTATATGGTCAAAATGGGTTTCTGATATAGAATGAATTCACAGAATAGGCCTTCACACTGTTAAGTCTATGATGTAACAATGTCACTGTGATTTATATTGCTGTGATGCCATTGTCGTTTGGTTATGTCACAATGAGCTGATGGTGTCATAATGACAATTTGATGTCATTGCTGATTTATGATGTTACAATGGTTATGAGTTCACATTATGTTTCTGATATTAACACGCATGTCAAATTTGAAATAAAATGAAAAAGCTGGGCACCAGTGCCTCGCGCCTGTAATCCTTGCTACTCCAGAGGCTGAGATCTGAGGTTCGAGGTTCAAAGCCAGCTTAGGCTGGAAAGTCTATGAGAATCTTATTCCCAAAAAAACCATTAGAAAACCGGAAGTGGCTCTGAGACTCAAGTGATAGAGCACTCGCCTTGAGCTGAAGAGTAGGGACAGCACCCAAGCCCAGAGTTCAAGCCCCACGACTGACAAAAAATTATTAAAAACAGGCATTCACAATCTTTTTATAACATCACAATGACAATGTGATCTCATAATGCTATCTTGTCATTGTAGTTTTGTCATGTCAAAAGTAGTTGATGCTGTCATAATGAAAATGTTATGTCACTCTGGTGATGTCACAAAGGGTTCATGATGTTAAATTGGCATGTCTGATATCAATTGTCAGTTCATAATGAGGGTATAGTTCCACAAAGGGACTGTGTTGTCACAAAGGGCATGTGTTTTTTCAAAGGTGATAAGAGGTCCTAATAGGTTTGCGATGTCACAATGTGATAGTGATGTCAAATGGCAATGAAAGCTCACAATGGTTTTGTGATGACACATTGGTGATGATATCAAATAGTTTTGTGAAGTCACATCTCATAATCACATGTCCAGTTTCACATGTCCAATGAGGATATGAGTTCACAGAAGACACGTATAAATGGCCATGAATTTTCTAAAATGCTATGAAGACATACTAGGCTTTTGAAAACACAATGGGATAGTGATATCAAGATGGCAATGTGATGTTGCAATATGATGACTTAATAATGTTTTGATATCATAATTTGTTATGCCACACTGATGAGTTCACAAGAAGTGTGTGATGTCACAATGGGTTGGTGATATCAAAATGACACATGTGATTTCAATTTTCATTAACTCACCATAAGTACATGAGCTCACAAAGGAACTCTGATGTCTCCTAAGGCATGTATTTTCACAAAAGTGATGAAGTCCTAACAGGTGTGTGTTGTCTGTGACAAAATGCTCATAACATCTATCAGTGTGATGTCACCATGATCTAGATGTCACACTGGATTCGAGTATCACATTTCATACCAGGATTGGGCTTGAGAGGATTGGAATTTCACAGTGGGTTAGTATTATCACTATGGAAATGTGGGGTCACAAAGGGATTGTGCTGTCACAATGGCTATTAGATCACAATGTGTTTCTAGTATAATAGGTTTGTGCTGTCACAATTGGTTGGAAATGTCACAATGGCATGCCAGATCTCAAATGTCATTAATTCACAATGAAGATATGAGTTCACAAAGGGACTGTGTTGTCTCTAAAGTCATGTGTTTCACAAATATGATGAAGTCCTAACAGATTTGTGAGTTCATAATGTGCCACTATGATCTTGATATCTATCAATGTGATGTCACAATGTTCATGATGTCACAATGTTCATGATGTCAGAGTCAATTTCTGATATCATATGTCATACCTGAATTATTATGTTTCAAAACAGATTATAAGCTTACTAAAAGCCAAAATATCCTAATGGCAGCATTTCACACAAGTTATGACCTCCTCATCAGTATGGCATCACGAATTGTGACATCAGAACATTATTATAACATGATATTGAGACAACACATTGTCATTGTGAAATCACTGTCCCATTGGGTTTTCACATAGTATGACCTCACACTATGAAGCTTCTTCTATCAAATGGTATCCTCATATTGAATTATGAGTAATTGAAATTGGATCATTCTGATATTACAAACAAACTGTGACATCACAAAGCCATTCTGACCTCATCACCACAGTGACATCAATACCCAAATGGACATCTCATTCCATTGTGACATTATGGATCACATTGTGCCATTCCAAAACTATTATGACTTTTAACCACCTTTGAAAACACACATGGCCTCTGTGACATCACAGAACCTTTTTTGTATCCATAACTTCATGGGGAACTAATGACAACTGACATCAGACATACCAAGGAAACAACATACCAACTCCTTTCTGACATCATAATTGTGACATCATGTTGCCATTATGACACCATCAGCTCATTTTGACATGTAAAACTACAATGACATCATAGCATTTCCACATCACATTGTTATTCTGATGTCATAGACACATTGTGTTTGCCTATTATGTTATTGATTCTATTTTTAATGTGGCATGTCGGTTATCAGAAACTCATTGTGTGTTCATGACCATTTTGATATCATGATGTCTTAGTTCCATCACATTGCCATTGTGATGTCACGTTGCCAAATTAATGTCACAAAGGTATTTTGATGTGACAATGGTTGTGAAATCAGAATGAGTTTCTGATATCAACTCACATGCCACATTTCAAATAAAATGAAATCACAGATTAGGCATTCATAATGTGACTATGATATCACAATGACATAATGGCAAATGTTATAATGTCATTGCCATTTTGTGATGTCACCATAAGCTAAAGATGTCATAACAACAATGTGATGTTACACCATTTATGACATCACACAGGGTTTATAATGTTACAATGGTTATGAGGTCACAATGTGTTACTGATGTCAACTGACATGCCACATTTTAAATAGAATGAAATCACAGGATATACATTCACAATGTGTCTAAGACAGCAAAATGGCAATGTGATGTCATAATGCTATGAGGTCACTGTAGCTTGTTGATGTCACAATGTGCTGATGGTGTCATAATGATTGATATCACACTGGTGATGATGGCACAAATGGTTTGTGATGTCACAATGGTATGTCAGATCTTAATTGCTATTAGTTTACAGTGAGGACATGAGAATGAAGTCACCATGACATATACAAATGAACTGTGATGACACAAACGCCATGTTTTTGTCAAAAGTGCTAAAGTTCCTAACAGGTTTTGGTTGTCAAAATGTTAATGATATAAAAATGGTTGTTAATGATGTCAAAACTAGTTTGTAATATCACATATTATTTCAAATTTCAATTGCTACAAGTTCCCAATGATACAAGTTCACAGAAGGAGCTTGATGTCCCAAAAGCCATGCATTTTCTAAGATGTGATTAGGTCATAATAGGTTTGTGAAAGCATGATGGTACAGTAATATCACAATTGCAATATGATGTCAAATTCTAATTAATTGGTGGTGCTATAATAGTGATGAGTTCAAAATTGTTTGTGATGTCGCAGTAGATTGATGATGTGACAATGGCATTCCAGACCTCAATTGTCATTAACTCGCAATGAGTATATAAATTTAGAATGGGCTTGTGAGGATTCCAAAGCATTTGTTGACACAAATGTAATGAAGTCAAAACAGATTTGTGATGTGACAATATGACACAATGATCATTACATCTAGCAGTGTGATGTCACTATGCTCATGATGTCAAAGTATATTTCTAATATTTCATGTCATTCCTGAAATAATTTGAGGTCGAAAATAGATTGAGCTATCAATGGGCCTAACATAACACAGTGGCAACATGTCACAAAACTTTTGAGGACAGGACATGTTTAAGTTGTCACAGTTGTTTAGAGATATCACAATTTCAATGTTACATCACAAAGGGATTGTGATGTCACAATGGTTATGAAGTCAAAATGTGTTTTTGATATGAATCCACATGCCACATTTGAAATGTAATGAAATCACATAATAGGCATTCATAATGTATATATGATGTCACAATGACAATGTGATGTCATAGTGGTATGATGTCATTACAGATTTGTGATGTCACAATGAGCTGATTTTTTCACAATGACAATGTGATGTCACACCTATGATTATATTGTAAATACTTTGTGATATTTCTTTGGCATATCTGATCTCAATTGACATTTCACAATGAGGATATGGGTACACAAAGGGACTGTCATGTCACAAAGGCCATGTGTTTTTTCAAAGGTGCTAAAGATGTCATAATGGGTTTGGGAGGTCTCAAGGTGATTGTAATGTCACAACAGCAATGTGATATCATAATGGCTTTGGAATGTCACCTTGGTGATGAGGTCACAATGGACAGGACCAGTTTGTGATGTCACAACAGGTTACTATCACAATGGCACTGTGATGTCACAAAGGGATTTTCACATCACAATGGCTTTGAGGTCACAATGGATTTCTGAAATCCACCAATATTGCTCACTTGAAATAGAATGAAATCACAGAATAGGCATTCACAATATGTCTATAATGTCACTATGACATATGATGTCATAATACTATGATATGTAAGTTTAGTGATGTTAAAATGGCATGTCTTATCTTACTAGTCATTAGATTACCATGAGGATCCCAAAGGTTGCTATTGTGCTGAGTCCATTACACAGTATTCTTTGTGCTATTTTTTAAAATCGTTCTGAGTCCTTGCAAGGTTGGTATCCCCAAAAATCACACACACACACACACACACACACACACACACAAACATACAGAGACACCGTGCACCAGCTTGGTGTGTGGGGTGGATGGAGAAGAGTCCTCCGTTGGGCTGAGTGGAGATTCGATCCCCCCCCCCCGGGCAGCTGCTGGGGTTGGGGGCAAGCCCTGACCTGAGGTGAGGCTGCTTCTGCCATGGCCTGGTAGACTTAGGGCAGAGTCAGGACAGCACAAAGCCAGGGATGGGGGCGTGGCTGAGGGAGGGAGGAGGCTTGACCCAAGGGAGGACAGGGCTTGGCTGAGGGGGCACATATCTGCTGCAGCCAGGGGCACACATGGACTGCAGCACTTGTGCAACAGGGGCTGGGCAGCCCTGGAGAGAAGTGGGGGCAGAGAGAGAGCAGAGAGAAGAGCAGGCACATGCACCAGGGATGGCGGCCTCAAAACCTCTGCTGCTGAGGGAGCATTGGTCTGGGCCAGGAGTACAGAGCACAGAAAGCCAGCACATCAGGCACATCCCTCACACCATGGCTGCATGCTGCACACAGAACCACAGCCTTACAGATTCTCCCAGCAGCACAAGTGAGTGGCCAATCGCAGGTCAGCACCTTGCGACCTCCCCCTACCACTCCCACTCCCCCCCCTGCAAATCTCGCCTTCTCTCTTGTGTCCCAACCACGCCTCCCCAGCACCAGGCAGGCCAGCCCTGACTCTGCCACAAATGCGCCCCAGGAGTGGGGGGTTGGGGAGTGGGTGTTGACTCTGGGAACTCACCCCCATCCCTAGTGGCCAGTATCCCTGGAAATGGGGAGATGCAGGAATGGGTGAGAAGGGGTCACCACTGAGCCCCTGGCTGGAGCAGTGGGAGACACACAGTCCCACATCTGCACCCTTCCTCTCCCTGGTGGGGACCTGGTGGCTTTAGTCAGAGGTGGGGAACATCACCTCTGCACCTGCCTTATTGGGTCTTTTCCTTTTTTCTGGGAGTGGGGGATGTTGGATGCAGAAGATAGGCTTCCCTTGCTATGTGAGCCCTTGTCCTCTGTGCTCAGTCACCTTTCATCTGAGAAGGGTCCCAGAAAAGCCCACTAGGGAGGTGAGGGCACTGGGGGTCAGATAGTAGGTGAATATATGGGAGGAACACACACCCTCAGACACACATATACCCGGCCTATCCCTCCACCCCAGCTGTCAACAGTACTCACAGGGTGATCACATTTCCCAGCTCTGCCAGCGTCTGCCGGTGTTCCCTGTCCATCTGGTCTCCTTGTCCTCCCCAAGAATCTGCCCAGTTGCCCAGAAGTATCTAGGCTGGAAGTAGGAGTCTGTGCATGTATGTAGCCTTTAGGACCCCATCCATTTCCTCAACACCGCCCCCACCCTGGGTCAGACACCCCCCTTGGAACCCCATGACCCACTGCTTGTTTCAGTCCTGCTCTGAGGACCCACCTGTCTGGGGATTCCTTCACCCAGCATCCTGGCATAGGGTTTTGGTGAATGGGGAGTTAAGGCTGGTTGTTCCCAAGGGGAAGGGTCTGGCCCTGGAGAAGGGGAGAGGCGGGGTCGTGCTGTGTCATTAGAGTGGTGCTCCCCTTGTGTGGGAGTCCTTGGTTCTGACAAGGGAACGGAGAATGGGAACCCGCATGCTCCGATGAGGAATCAACAAACTTAGGAGAGGTACTACTCTGAGTCTGTGTGTATGTGTGTGTGTGTGTGTGTGTGTGTGTGTGTGTGTGTGTGTGTGTGTGAGAGAGAGAGAGAGAGAGAGAGAGAGAATCTTTCTCCTTGTACAGCCTGACTGTCCTCAGGTGAGTGATCAGTTGGCAAATTGCAGGTGCTGCATGGAACATCTGTCACCATTCTGGAGGGGTGTGTGTGTGTGTGTGTGTGTGTGTGTGTGTGTGTGTGTGTGTGTGTGTTGGGAGAGCAGGGAGATGAGAACAATGAAAATATATTTAAGTCACCATGTCTAAAAACAGCAAAAACATTTTATTTCTCTGTGTGTGTGTGTATTTGTTGTTGTTGTTCTTCATCAATACCAAGTACAAGCCCAACCACAATTTTTGTTTTCTCCTTCACAGTTTCATGGCTCCTTTAGGGAAGATTTCAGTAGACATTACTTTCCTCCCCTTTCCACCTCTCTCTTCCCCCTTTCCTGTAGCCCACAGTAGCTGCTGGGCCAGAGTGGGCCTCCTCTAGAAGAACTGTGTGAACCCTGGACTGGAGTGGACGCCTGTCCTTCTATCCCCAGCCAGAAGTTTCATGAGGCGAATGAGATCACAGCCACATTCTTCAAGCCAGACACTGCTCTTGTATGTTTAGTTGGAGGTAATTCAAGGTTTGGAATGTGTTTGCCCAACATAATTAGGGAACGAGATGAGGGAAATGATAAGGTAGGGGCTGTGAAGCTATGAGGTTTTGGGGACTGGCGTATGGTGTGACATGACAGATGGTTCACCATGACAGTGGATGAGAGGGGAACCATATCTAGGGCATTAACGGTCTCTGTGGGCATTCTGGCACAGGGTTGCTGGCCCCCACTGGTGGTGAGGACACCCTCCTGGGGCAGTGCTCAGTGTCAATCCTCCCTGGAGTCCTGCAGAATCCAGTCTGTGTCCTGCCTGGGCTGTTTCCAGCTGGGCAGTGGTAGGCAAGTCCACTTCCCCTGTTGGAGCCTGCTCGGTATCAGGAGGTGGCAGTTAGCTAGGGCTGGCTGAATGCCAGTTTCTGTAACCTGTTATAGGCTGTCTGGAAGGAAAAGGGGACCACTGATTTTGGAACCCTTTAAGTTTGATTGGGACAAATTAAATATCACATTTTCCAGGTTTTGTTTTTTTATTTAAGCTGGCAATTTCCACTAATACCTGGGATTATGGATCAAATTAGATGGATGATTTCAGCCATCAAACAATGATGTTCAAAGTGGCACAGGCAGAGTTCCCAAGCCAGATTGTCATCTTCTTTGAACGTTGTGCCTTGACTGCCTTTCTCTGGCAGCTGTTGCATCTCTCTAGGGTGATGACCCCAATCGAGGACATTATGGGGAACAGACATTGTGACCTCACCATCCCCAGCCTGCCAGCAATGAGCAGAGATGATTCCCAGCACCTGTACTGGACTCTGGGAGATTCAGAGAACCCAAGCTACCTCAAGAATCCTTCATCTGCAACATGAAATTTAGGGGCCACATGTGGTGGACAATCCTGGCTGGCCCCAGGGGGAGGACAGGAGTCCCCTTGAGCCAGCCATTCAGCTCACAGCAAACTCATTCACACCTCCATGGTGAATTGAGTGCCACAGAGCTGGTCAGCTGCTGGACAGAGATCGTTGAGAAGACAGGCATCCCAGAGGCCCTGAAATGTAGCGAGTACATAGTGGCTCACACCCTCAGAGCCAAAACAGTTAAGTGTTGTGGCACCAGGAGTGGGTAAGAGGGAGGAGGGAGAACTGTGGGAGAGCTACATCAGGCTTTCTCCCCACTCCCCCACAGAGGATTCTTACCTGAATCAGATGGGATTTTCTGTAGTATTGTCATAGACAGATGCTCATTTATTTAACCAACAAACCATTACAGTGTGCACGAGGCTCTGGGGGGTCACAGACAACGAAAAGTTCCAGGACTGGTTCCACAGCCCATGAAGAAACCTTGGATTGATCTGGATGTCAGTGATTCAAGCCTGTCATCCTAGTTACTTAGGAGGCTGAGATCAGAGGATTGAGGCTTTTGGCCCGGGCAGGAAAGCCTGTAAGACTCTTGTCTTCAATTAACTACCAAAAACAAATCACCAGAAATGGATGTGTGGCTCAAGCCATAGACTGCTAGCCTTGAGTAAAAAGGCTTAGGGACAGCACCTAGGCTCCGAGTACAAGGCCCAGAACTGACACAAAGAAAGTAAAGAGAGAAAGGAGGGAAGGACAGAGGGAGAAAAAAGGAAAGGAAGGAAGAAGGGAGAACATGCAAGCCATGGTTTGGAGTCTCTGGATCAAGGGAGCCAATTATTCACAATCTATGTGGGGACAGGTTCAGAGCCTAAAGCCAGTATGGAGGACCAAGCCACTGACCCCTCAGAAACTTCATGCCATCCAAGAGCTGTGTGGTCACTGACAATATAGGGAACCAGCCTCGGGTAGAACCTAGGGCTCAGAGTGGGTCATCAGGTTTCAATTATGCCCAGCCTCATTGAGTTTATTTTCTGGTCAGATAAAACGAAAGTTTCCAAGGGCTAGGGAGGTATTGGAGTGAGAGAGTTTCAAGGGGGGATCAAAGTATAAGTAGGAATTTGAAGAGGGAGAATGATCCTGGGTCACGTGTATCAGGCCTTTGGAGTCATGACCTCACCTGACAACATAGACTACCAGCCTTTGATCTAGCCACACTGCTATTAAAAGTCCTGGCCCCTTGGGTTCATCATTGACAACCTGGCTGCCGTTCACTGCAGGATGCCTGTGCAGTACACCCTTAGGGACTAGGACTTTCCAGGGCTCAATCTGACGATATCACTCCCGGTGTCCATTCCTTTACCAAAGACTGAGGTAAGCATGCCACTGACACAGGACAGCCTGGAAATGAGGGCAGGAAGTGCGTCTCTTGGCTGGCTCACTCTTTAGTATAGATGGCAGATCTAGGATTCAGAGTGGGCAGGCTGAAGGTGGGGCAGAGCTGGGTAGAGGCTGGTGGAAAAATCAGAGGCACTGTGGTCTGAGCAGGGTTGTTTCTTTGATAATACTCACAACATAGGAAAATTTCTGGGATAGAGCAGCCCTTTTCACCTCCCAAAGAGGGAACTAAATCCCCCCAGTCTCTGTCCCTTGACCAGGAATCCCTTTGGTTCCCATATCATGTGGTGGATAACTAGATCTTACCTCACTGCCTAGTTTTCAGGCAGGACAGTGAGAGATCCTGAGTGATAAGGTCAGGGGATCTTCAGTATGAGATTGTACTTGAATGTCCCAACTTGGTGCATGGTCAGTCCCATCTAAGACTGCCATGGTGTAGGACATAGAATATAGAGAATCAGAGCTGGATGGGGTCTGTTCTGGGAGTCCTGAGTATTATGTGTTAGCTTTGAGCTCCCGTGTGCCCACTTGCTTCCCTTTCTTGGGTGGGTCTATGCTAGAAAAAGCTTGAAACTAAGGCATGGATCTTATCTTCTTTGCTCCAAGATAGCACTCTACCATTTGAATCACAGCTCCACTTCCAGCTTTTTGGAATGTTTAATTGGAGATAAAGAGTTCTCACGGGCCTTGCTGCTAAGTGGCATCCAACTGCAGTCCTCAGATTTCAGTCTCCTGGGGGGAGAGGATGACAGGAATGGAAGTTTGTTTGGCTGGGTGCCAGTAGCTCATGGCTGTTATCCTAGGTACTCAGGACGTGAGATCTGAGGATCACGGGTCAAAGCTAGCCTGATCAGGAAAGACCCTGAGACTCTTACCTAAAAGGAATTGCCAGAAAACCAGAAGTTGTGCTGTGGCTCAAGCAATTGAGTGCTTGCCTTAAGCTGAAATGCTCAGGGACAGCACTCGGGCACAGAGTTCAAGCCCCACAACATAAAAAAGAAAGAAAGTAAGACATCTTTGCCTGCAAATGATGGTGGAGGTGTGGGGGTGTAGGAAGGATGCTGTGTTTGGGAGACCAAGTGCTGGCCTCACTGTAAAGATATTTGTAAGAACTCCCCAATTTTGCCCCAGTTTGAAGCCACAGCTTCAAGAGGACATGTCCTGTGACAGGCAGGGAGTGGGAGAAGGGGTGCAGGTGTGATTGTTTTGTCTTTATTTTCTCCATTGAAGGATAGATTTGGATGCAAAATCTGAAGTGAAGGGTTGCAAAAAGTTTGCGGACTGATGAGATGGGTTTCCTCTGTGTATATGAAGGTGGATGAAACCAGAAGCCACCCGTGGCTCACAACTCTCATCCTAGCTATTCAGAAGGCTGAGATGTGAGGACCGTGGTTACAAGTCAACTTGGGAAGAATAGTCTGTGAGACATGATGATAGACCACTAGAGAACAGGAAGTGTTGCTTTGGCTCAAGTGGGAGAGTGCTCACCTTCAGCTGAATTGCTGAGGGACAGCACCTTGGCCCAGAGTTCAAACACCTTGACCAACAACAAAAAAAGAGGTGACTAAGTTTTCCACATAGCAATGTGCATGATAGGAAGTGCCATACTGGTCTATGAGACATTCCAGATATATGTGCGGCTCAATGTTTTGTCTACAGTGGGTCTGATGTTGGTACTGCCACCTTCTAGTGGGTGGGATCTGATCCTAATTGAGGGAGTTCATGTTTCTGTTCTCAGGGACTGCGGAATCCTTGGGCTATCATGTGTGTGTGTGTGTGTGTGTGTGTGTGTGTGTGTGTGTCTGTCTGTCTGTCTGTCTGACTGTCTGTGTCTGTGATTGTGTGTGTTTGGAGGTAGAAGAACTGGGCCTTGAACTCAAGGCCTAGGTGCTGTCCCTGAGATATCTTGCTCAAAGCTAGAGCTCTGACACTTGAGCCACAGCTCCACCTGTGGCTATTTGGTGGTTCAGTATAGATAGGAGCTTCACAAACTTTCCTGAGTGGCTGGCTTTGAACAGTGATCCTCAGATCTCAGCCTCCTGAATAACTAGGATGACAGACAGGAGCCACCTGTGATGGTTCTGTGTGTGTGTGTGTGTGTGTGTGTGTGTGTGTGTGTGTGTGTGTAAAAGTTGGTTGTTATAAGGAGTGCTGGACCCTTTGGTAACTTCTAACCGCTGTCTTTGGGGGGGTGCATGGACTTTGTGGCTGAGGTCTGGGAGCTTGGAAGGGTGAGACGTTTGAAGGGGACTCAGTACCTTTAAATTATAAGAACAAGGGATCTTTGTGATCTGGAACTGTCTACTCTCTTGGGCCTGGTTGGTGGCAGAGGGAGCACGGGAGGACCTGGGGGGTGGGGCCCTTAGGGGTTGGCTCCCCAGGGGGACAGAGAGCATGGTTAGCACTTATTAAGGCTGTGAGCCCTGTTAGTATGGACCTTATTGGAATGGGTCAGACTCTGGGTCATCTCATCATGATGTCTGATGGGCAAGGCCAACCCTACTTTAAATCTTGACCTGTGATCTTCAGATCTCAGCATCCTGAGTAGGTAGCAGTATAGGCATGAGCCTCTGGCACCAGGCCTCAGATTCTTTTTGGTATATTAAGGTTTGAACTCAAGAGCTTAGGCTTTCCAATCAGGTCTTGTTCCATGGGAGCCAAGCCTTTCTGTCTTGGGCATTTCTGAGATAGAGACTCCATATATGTTCAGGCTTGGCAGGATCATGGTACTCCTGTGACAGGCAGGTGTCACCATGCCTGGTCCTCTGTAGTTGGGATGGTAGATATGTAGCACCATGCTCAGTCATCGGTTTAGATTACTGTCCCAAACTCTTAGTCCACAGCAGCCGATTTTTGACCACAGTTGAAGCTGTGGGTTCAGCCTGGAACCATTGGTCCTCAGTCTCCTCACAGGACAGTTGTGAGGAAACAAGGGATCAATACAAGGGGAAATCTGGGGCAGGGCCAGGCATAGAGGCAACGGTCATTAGATAAGTTTCTTGGCAATTCTGTGAGCATATAACAAGAAGATACCTGGAAAGGACTCAGAAGGGGCCTGTTATTTATCATGCTACAGGTATGGGATTATGAAACAAAACATGGCTCTCTTTCATCCTTACCCTATCCTCATGAGGAAGGGGATCCTTCACTGTTCAGCTTTGCAGCTGGGGCAAATGAGGCACGGAAAA
>NW_024871954.1:0-27668 GCF_019054845.1 Dipodomys spectabilis
ACACATGAGCCGCAAACACCAAGCCTTACTTTAATGTTATTTTAATTATGTGTTAGAAGAAAGTGGAAGCATATTTGTGTTAAGTGTGCGATTTTCAAATATAAGTTTGAATCAACTTGATATAATGTAACTGTTATCAATTTTAAGTTAAATCAATGAATATTACACATTCCCAAAGAAATATAATTGGAAACAAAAGGCATAATTTTTTTCTTAAAACAAGTAATAGAACCATGAATTTCCTTCACTTTACAAATCATGTTTTATATAACTTTAATTAGCAGACTTTCATGACTATAAGTAAATCTACTAATTGTATACCACAAGATGTAAAATGATTACAGTTAAGAGTAGATATTTCATCATAGCCAGAAGATAAGTTTTTGAGCATTCTCACTAAAAAGAAATGTTACACAACACATACATGAATGGGATTACCATGGAATACATCATAAATATGTAAAAACTAATTGTGTAGCTAGGTGCTAGTAATCTTAGCTACTAAGGAGGCTGAGAGCTGAGAATCATGGTTCAAAGCCAGTCTAGACAGGAAAGTCCATGAGACACTTATCTCCAATGAGCCACCAGAAAACAGGCAGTTGCTCAAGTCAGAGAGCAGTAGTTTTGAGCTGAAGAGCTGAGGGACATTGTCCAAGCCCAGATTTCAAGCCCCATGACCGAAAAAAAAACTAAAAAAGTTAAACATATTTTGACATAAATATTAAAATATATTCTAAAAAATTTAATTTCCTTTTTCAAGTTTTTAAAGTTTTCATCATAGAGGTCCTTCACTTCTTTGGTTAAGTTAATTAATTCCTAGGCATTTTATTTTTTGTGGGTTATTACAAATGGAGTTGCTTTCCTAATTTCAGCCCCACTTTTCTCATTGTTGTCATACAGAAAAGCCATTGATTTTTGAGGGTTTATTTTATACCCTGTTACTTTCCCAAAGTTTTGAATCAGCTTGAGTAATTTGGGAGTGGAGTCTATGGGATTCTTTAAATACTAGATCATGTCATCTGCAAAGAGGGAGAGTTTTATTTCTTCTTTCCCTATTTGGATCCCCTTTATGTTTGCATCTTGTCTTATTGCTGTAGCTAGGCATTCTAATAGGTTGAAGAGAAGTGGAGAGTGTGGACATGCTCCTGGTTTGGAAAGATTAACATCGTGAAAATGGCAATACTTTCCAAGGCTATCTACAAATTCAATGCGATATCTATCAAAATTCCAACCTCATTCTTCAAGGAAATAGAAGAGGCAATCCAAAAATTCATATGGAACAATAAAAGACCCAGAATAGCAAAAACGATCCTCAACGGAAAGAACACTGCTGGAGGAATATCAATACCAAATTTCAAACTCTACTATACAGCCATAGTAATCGAAACAGCTTGGTACTGGCACAAAAACAGACCACAGGACCAATGGAATAGAATTGAAAACCCAGAAATGAACCTACAGACTTATAGCCATCTAATCTTTGATATGGGAGCTAAAAAAAAATAGAATGGAAGAAAGACAGCCTCTTCAGTAAATGGTGCTGGCAAAATTGGTTAACTACTTGTAGAAAACTAAAGCTGGATCCTTCTATATCACCCTGCACCAGAATCAACGCCAAATGGATCAAAGACCTCAGAGTCAAAGCAGATGCTCTAAAAACATTACAGGATGGAATAGGAGAAACTCTAGGTCTCCCTGGCTCAGGCCGAAATTTTCTTAATAGAGACCCGGAAATATAACAAATCAAAAAAGTTTGGACAAATGGATTGCATGAAGTTGCAGAGCTTCTGCATGGCAAAGGACATAGCTAGCAAGATCAATAGAAAGCCTACGGATTGGGAGAAGATCTTCACTAGCCATACAATGGACAAGGGTCTCATATCTAAAATATACTTGGAACTCAAAAAATTAAATCTCCCAACAACAAATCCTCAAAGAAACAACTGCCCAATAAATATGTGGGCTAATGACGTAGAAACTTCTCTGAAGAAAAAAGAAGGATGGCCAATAGACACATGAAGAAATGCTCAACCTCTCTAGCCATATAGAAATGCAAATCAAAACAACATTGAGATACCACCTCACATCAGTTAGAATGGCAAAAATCAAGAAATCTAATAACAACAGATGCTGGACGGGATGTGGACAGAAGGGAACCTTACTTCATTGTTGGTGGGATTGTAAACTTTTCCAAACTCTTTGGAAAGTATTATGGAGGTTCCTCAAAAGACTCCACATAGAGTTCCCCTATGACCCACCAATCCCACTTTCGGGCATTTACCCAAATGTTTACAAACAAGACTACACTAAAGCTACCAGCACAACTATGTTTATTGCAGCATTATTTACCATAGCTAAGATATGGAACCAACCCAGATGCCCCTCAGTACATGAATGGATCAAGAAAATGTGGTATATATACACAATGGAATTCTATGCCTCCATCAGAAAGAATGACATTGCCCCATTTGTTAGGAAATGGAAAGACTTGGAAAAAATTATATTAAGTGAAGTAAGCCAAGCCCAAAAAAACATAGGTCCCATGATTTCCCTTATTTACAATATCTAGTATGAGTCAAGCAGAAAAGGTCAGATAAGGTGATGTTAGGAAAATGAACCCTAAGATATGTATTTTAAATGTTTTTTTTCTTTCATGCATTTGTTTCTAACGCAATTATAAGATTATTTCTTTGTTGCTTTGTATGTCCCTCCCCCACAGTATAACCACTGCTTTCAATGTATTTGATGTCGGTATAATTTGTGGAGGGGAAGGGGAAAAACAAGTCGTTTAAATAAGGATACATGTGGACCTGTTGCAACAATGAGAAGTACAAGTTGTCATATAGAAAATGAACTTTACAACTTGGGGGGTGGGAAGATTGTGTGGGGAGGGAGGGAGGATGGGAAGGGATGGGAAGGGTAAACAAGGGGGGAGGCTACAATGCTTGATAAGAAATGTACTCACTATCTTGCCCATGTAATTGTAACCCTTCTGTACAATATTAAACTAAAATAACAAAAAAAGAGAAAAAAATATTCTAAAAAATTTAAATCTTTACTAGACATAATAGTTTATATAAATGTAGAGCAGTGTTTTCTGGTTTTAGTTGTCATTGAGTCAATTGTGTAAATCATACATTTCTCACTCAATTCATATTTGTATGTTTATACACTAATATGCCATAAGTATAATTAACTGATAAGCGATAGGCAGTGCTGTTTTATTAATCTCCCTAGGGTTTCTAACATTAACCCTTCTACTCTAAAATCGCTATGCCTTCAAACCTTGTAAAAGGTTTCATCTCATTAGATCAGAATAGTATAAGCCATAATCATTGTTTGGAACAAGTGTAACATTTTACATGCATTTCACTTAGTTTAAGAACCAAAAGATTCAAGTCATCTTAACCATACCAGTAATAGCAAAATGTCTTCTGAGCTTTTCTGTCTCTTAAGAGATGAAAATCTTTAATTATACATCTTTTATTTTGTCTAACATCTTATATCTTAGGAATATCTTTTTGTGTAACCCTGTGTTCCTGATTAGAAAACCGGACCAAAGGCAATAATGAAAATAGCCAAGGAAAATACTTGAAAACAATTAAAACGCAATCACATACACTCTTGTTTTCACCGGTTTCAATGAGAATATGCGTTAAAGTTTCATGCTTTTTATTATCATTTAAAAAGCAATCATTAAACTTGAATTATCAATGAAGAAGAGAAAAGAAAACTTTGTTTGAAAACAGCTTGACTGAACAATCCAACATAAGCATAATGAATTTATATCGTTTTTCTATGTTGTTGCCAAAATAATAGAGAGCAACACCCAAAAGCAGGAAAGTAACTAAGCCAAAGCAATAACGTTTTGCTATAAAATAATTGTGAGGTTCTGACTCTTTCAAAATCAGGCTTGCAAAGAGGAAAAGTGTATTTGATTTAGTGTGAATAATAAAAAGTATAAAATTCCTTTATTAATGTTTTACCTATCTTTACTAGGACTTCTCATGTTGGAGAAGAGGAAATGTATGTAAAATTTCAAGATTGTTTGACTATTCCCCAAAATCATTCTTATTTATCAGCTATAGCAACACAAGTAGCTTTGGTTACTCTTAGAATCATGCTTGTTTACATTTAGAAGCTTTATTGGTTGCTGGGTTATAACTGCAAACCCTTGAGTATTAATAAAAATTCATTTCCTAAGTGAGGAAAATTGCTGTGAAATGAAACATAAAATATCAAAGACTTAGCATAGTGGAAACTATTTTCTAGCTATATTACAATCTGTAGGTGTAGATTTTGTTTCACATTGTTCCAGGGGACCCATTTTTGTTATCTTCTTTTTCAACATCTAGTGATCCTATAACATCCTATGACATCCTGGGAATCTATATCTTCACTGGATTCTCTAATTTCTGTTGGAAATTTAGGAAGAATAGGAAATTGAGTTTCTGTTTCTGTCATCATATTTTGTATTACTTTACACACTATAACTCAAAATGACAAATTTTCTTTATAATATTAGGAGACAGATTTCATTTCCATATTCTTACGCTAGCCTTCTACATAAGTTTGGTAGTTAGTAATCCCAAAATGTGAAAATAAAGTTAGGGAGCTTCTTATTTAGATATTATTTAGAATTTCCAGACTTCATTAATGAAGGCCCTTAGTAGTATTTACATCATACAAGTGTACAAAGCCGGTGGCAACATTTTCTTATTCTCAGAAACTAGGAAATGTGGTGTCCCTTTAGTTGCATCAGGAAAAGGCCGAAATTTAGTTAGTTTTATCTCCTGCAAAAAAATTTCTACAAGTTAATTGGCTGGAATAATGCATATTTTCATTTTACACTTCTAACGGACAGAAATCTAAAAGAAGTCTCACTAGATTAAAATCAAGCCATCTACAGAGCTAAAATATTTTTCAGATGATTCTAGTGAAAAAGTCATTTACTTCCTGTTCTGCTTTCCACACACTTCAGAATCTGGGTGGTTTTCCTTTATTTTCTAATGTAGCATCTTTACATATTTCTGATGGTTCTTACCTAATCATGTCCCTTTGAACTACAGCTGGGACTTTTAAGTACCCGTTTGAGTATACTTTCCCCATCTGATAATTATTGAAATTTGTGTTCCTTGGGTAATGAAAGGTGATTGTTTTACAAAATTATATATAAAATGTAAATCTACATTTGAGGGATTAGATATATGGGGACTATGTATATTTTGGGAAGGTATTTTACTGCCTACCACAGTGAGTGTGTAAGCATTCTTTCTATTATAACCTGTTATCCTTTCATTAATTTTGAACAACATATTTCTTCAATGAAATATAACTAGAAAAAAATTTAGTTCCTGAAAGCATTTAATCCTGATTAGAACATTGTTATGTACAAGAAATCTTAAATGCTAAAGAGCAGCTCTTGAAACAGTTCTGGAACTATCACTTTTTATACACTTTGCTTAAAAATCTCTTTTCAAGAGCATTTGATTGTTATTATTTTGGAATTATGGTTAATATTTATTTGACTGCTATTTTTAAAGAACTCATCACCCAATACTGGTTCTTTTCTTCTAACATTTTTGGGTCTAATCTAGTTCTGAAAGAAACACAGTTATTTGAATTACATGAACTGCTTGTTGAAGTTGAATCAGTGTGGAGAAGAAAAGAAGAAAAAAGATGTCTCTGTGTGTATGTCACGTTAAAAATGTATCTAAAAGCTATGTATCTTAAAATCATCTATTTTTCATTATGTTTAGATCCTGATAAAATTTAACCTCTCAACTCACACAGTGTTAATGCAGTCTTATTTCATACCTCCTAAAAGCAAACAACAAATTACTATTTATTTTAGAAATATTCTTTTTAATTTTTAAAATTCTATTTATTTAAAAAACTATATTTTTAAAAAGTTAGCCAAAGCAAATGGTGTATTAGTTATTTAGAGTCATGTTCAGACTCTATGATGGAAGCCAGAAAGGGAAAATAGTTATGTTATTATTCTTACTCTTGCCACTCTGATTTACTTCATCTATTTCTGAAAGAATGAAATTCTGGCTTTGAAGCCTTTTGCTTGATATCCACAATGTGTCATTCTTCCTTTATTAATAGGAGAATTTGGAGAACAGATGAGAATTCACACTAGAAAAAGGAGAAGAGCAAAAGAGAAGGTGAAATCTAGATATTTTGTTCTTCCTCATCTCAATCACAAGGTCTGGATAATGATTGTGGATATTAGATACAGTGGACTAAAGTGGTTAAAAACATTTATAAAAAAGTTAGCCCGACAAGTGATCACATAGATAATGCTTATTTATTAAAAAATGTAATAGCATCAAACAGGAAGTGTTATCTATTTGTTTAGTACTTATTCAGTATTTGTTAAATTTTGGTGTGTTATAGTCAACTATCATAAAGGTAAACAACAATGGTAAGAAACTAATATCTTAATATATTCTAATATTAGCTTAATTCTTCCTTGTTTGAGTTTTGCCTCAATTTCACATACTATATTCTCCCAGTATGTAAGTAGAAAGAAGATTCCCTCTGTATATATGCTTTTTTTATAGCTAAGCGAAAAGAAGTTAGTTCTTAGACAGTGACAAGGGGATAGAAATCTTCCCCTAAAAATAAAATCTTTGACCACTTCTGGTTCATTTTTGTAAGCTTAAGTATGTCACATGACCCATCTTGACATTGCAGAGTAGAGGTAAATCTCACCTACAGTAAGCTGACGCAGGGCAGAATAATATTCCAAGGTATGCAACACTTGAGATAAAGAAGAAAAAGAAGAGAACTATAGCACAATCAAACATACTTGCCATCACATGTCTCTGCAGGAAGGAAGGTATTATGTACCTTTGTTTCTAAAACTACTGATATCTTCAAATTATTTCTTTTATGCTTGGATATTACTAGAATTAGAGAACATTTTGATTCTGAGACAGCATAAAATGTCAAAGAAATCTGGAGTAATCATTTCAATATTACACTTTTGTTTTGCTAGGAACAATACTTTATACTTTCTTAGCTAGTCTCTTTTGTTTCCAGAACTGGATTTTGATAATATATGTGACTATCCATCAGAAGAAATATCTTCATTTATCTGCATCTTGTGCAGATAGCATAGTCAATTATATGTATGTGTGAATTCATCAGTAACACTTTTTAAAAATGCAAAAAAATGTGGACAGGGAGCCAATATACATATATTCCCACCATCAACTTTCACATCCTCCTTCTGCCTTCCTTGGAATCACACTCAATCACTAAAAGGCTGACATTTTTGGCTCTTTTTTATTTTTTATTGTGAAAATACTGTACAGAGGGGTTACAATGACATGGGCAAGATAATGAGTATATTTCTTATCAAGCATTGTAGCCTCCTCCTTTGTTTCCCCTTCCCATACCTTCCCATCCTCTCCCAGCCCCCCACCCAATCCTTCCCACCAAAGTGGTAAAGTTCATTTTCGACATAACAACTTGTACATCTCATTGTTGCAAAGGGCCCAGCTGTATCCCTAGTTAAACGATTTGATTTTGCCCTTCCCCTTCACAAATTATACCAACATAAAATACAGTGAAAACAGGGGTTATGCTGTGGGGGAGTGACATACAAAGCAACATAGAAATCACCTTATAAATATGTTAGAAACAACTGTGTGAAAGGAAAAAAAAAAACATTTAAATACTTATCTTGGGGTTCATTCCCCTAACATCAAGAAAATGTGGTATATATACACAATGGAATTCTATGCCTCTATCAGAAAGAATGGCACTTGTTAGGAAATGGAAAGAATTGGAAAAAAATTATATTAAGTGAAGTAAGTCAGGCCCAAAGAAACATAGGTCCCATGGTTTCCCTTATTTGCAACAACTAGTATTTGTCTGAGTCAAGCAGAAAAGTTCAGATAAGTTGATGTTAGGGAAATGAACCCTAAGATACGTATTCAAATGTTTTTTTTTTTACTTTCATGCCATTGTTTCTAACACATTTATAAGATTATTTCTTTGTTGTTTTGTATGTCCCTCGTCCACAGTATAACAACTGCTTTCACTGTATTTGATGTCGGCATAATTTGTGGAGGGGAAGAGGAAAAACAAATCATTTGGCTCTTGACCTTGAAAGTGAAACAGAATGTTTTGGATATCGGAGATAACTGTTAAATGTTTTTTTCCCCCCCCATAATAATGTTACATGAAACAGCCTTATGAGTCCTTCAGTTCTTAACACTGTACTTCCTTAGTGATGTGATAGGAATGTCAACCTTACTGGACTTAATATTGGTTTCCACTTCCATTTCTACCATCCAGTCTAAATTAAAATAATGGAATGAAAAAGTAATGCCATCTTAAGAAAGTCAATTAAGGCTATGAAAATGTGGCTTCATGGCAGAGATTGCTTATCATGCATGAAACCCTGGGTTCAATTCCTCAGTACCACATAAACAGAAAAAGAAATGGTGATGCGCCTCAAGTTGTAGAGTGCTAGACTTGAGCAAAAAAACTGAAAAGCTCCGGGACAGTTCCATGGTCCTGAGTTCAAGCCCCAGGACTGGCAAAAAAAAAAAAAGTCATTTAGCTAGTAAATGACAAATTAGGAAAGTATACTTGAAATATATAATTGTTCTTCCCAACTATGTCTAACAATCGTCCTTAATTCATATACTTTACCTATATTAGAATACTGTGTTGACAACAAAACAAAAAAAGGTTTGCTAATAAGTCACGACAATTAATGTTAGGAATGTGCTTAGATATCAGGTGAGGATTAATCCTGGAAATTCAAAGATTCCAGGCTTCTGAGTGGTCACTGCTAATAACAATGAGGATAGTCTAAGTGAGATTTGGAAAACTTTTTGTTCAGTTATGGCACCAAGAAGCACAGGCTAATTAATAGTTTTGACAGAAGTGAAGAAATAACTCCAGATGGAAGAAATAAATGATAATAATAAATAATTATACCGGAAACTGTTCTAGGGAACCAGTTTTGGTTATTGAAGAACTAGTTATCAACTATGCTTATTCCTCATTGCCTTTAGCATTCTAATCTCTTAGGCTAGTTCTTAATCTCTGTGGGATAAGTTGTATCTATTTCTATGTTGTTTTTTCATATCGGATCTTCTTTGCTTTCTAAAAATCTGTCTTTCTCTATTTCTCTATTAACAGTTATTGATACTAAGTCCACATTCACAGACAGCAGAGGATGCTAATGTAAGAGTCCCATAACTCATGAGTCATTAATGTAACAACATGGAAAAGGAGGACATATTTATTGCTACCTCAATTTTTCTGAAAACCTGCAATGTCACATCATTTGATTCAAATTTCCATTCTTTGTCTACATAGTGTCATTAAGTGCACATAAATGCAAATATGAGCCGGGTGCTGGTGGTTCACGCCTGTAATCCTAATTACTCAGGAGGTTGAGACAAGAGGATTGTAGATCAAAGCCAGCCTGGTCAGCAAAGTCCATGAGACTCTTATATTCAATTAACCAACAGAAACTCAGAAGTGGTGCTGTAGCTAAAGTGATAAAGCACTCAACTGGAGCTGAAGAACTGAGGGACATTGCCCAGAATCAGAGTCCAAGCCTCACGACCAATAAACAAAAGTGCAAATATGACATTAACTTTCCCAAAAAAGACCTACAAAGTCAATAGTAATCTTCCCAAGCAGAAAAACTAATTCTAAAATGATTCAGTGTACCTACTTTGGCTGTTATTTGTTATGGCTTCTTTGTTGGACATATTCTCTTCTTTTGAAAATTGTCAAATATTAGCTTTATAATAAACTTCATCTAATATTTCTCAAATGAGAAGTCCATATAGTTGATGTCACTTGGCTTTCTTACTATCACAGTTCAAAGCCAACCCTGGCAAGAGACGTCTGTCAAATTCTTATCTCTAAACACCAAAAAAAAAAAAAAAAGAAGTGGAGTTTTTGTTGAAGCAATAGTGTACTAGCTTTGGGGTCAGGTGGGCAGGAAAGACAATTGTTCAGGGACAGGGTCCAGCCTCTGAGTTCAAGCCCCAGAACTAGCACAAACTAAACAAAAAAAATAACGCCACATATTTCTTTGGGACCATCGTTTAACACTGTTTGAGAAGAGGCTCTTTTTGCTGATCATACACGCTGCATCCTGCTTTTTGGAATCTTTACTGCTATGGCAAACTCAGGACCAGATTAAAGGAATGGATAAAGGACTTCTGCAACAAGACAATCATGTCAGGAGTGAAATATCCATGCATAAGAAATTTTAAAACCTCCATGTCTTTCTTTCTTTGCAGTAGAACACTTTAAAACAAAGTTATTTCAGTTTTTTTTTCTATGCTGGCCTGCGAATGGCATATTGTTTCTTTTTGTAATACTCTCAACTAGAAGTTTACAGAAAAGTTTTATATGGGTAAAGAACACACTCTAAAAAGTCAGGGACAGATTTTCCTTCCAGTCTTGGATTATTTTCTTGTTCAGTAAAAAGAACAGCACAAATTATCTTGAACTTTGTCATTTCTCTATGTTCAATTCCTGTCTTGGAATCATTTACCATTGCCCATAACAGTTCCTTCCATCTACTTCCAATAACAATCTATGATGCTGCTCCCAGTAAAAATGAATATTTTCTAGCTTCATTGAAATAGCAAAAGTACATCTTTGGACATGAGGTAACACATGTTTCAGAAACAACTTAGAAATGAGAAAAAATGGCATTTACATGGCTTATAAAAATTATCCTTGTACATATCGCCATAGAAGATGATGTTAAGTGAAATGAATCCCAAGATAGGGACACAACTTTTTTTTGCTTTCTTGCTATTTTTTAATGTATCTAACATGTACTATGTCTTTTTTGGGGAGGGGGTTCCGATGGTGGGTCCTGAACTCTGGGCCTGGGCGCTGTCCCTCAGCTTTTCAGCTCAAGGCTAGCACTCTACCACTTGAGCCACAGCACCACTTTCGGCTTTTTTCTTTTTGGTTCTGTGGTTCTGAGGAATCGAACCCAGGGCCTCATGCATGCAAGGCAAGCACTATACCACTGAACCACCTTCCCAACCCTACTATGTCGTTTGTTTGTTTTTGTTCTATTTTCATCCTCCATGGTATTTTTTCACTGTATTTGAGTTTGGTGATCTGCTTCTTGCACTTACATTTTCCTAATGTGGGGATGGGAAGGGAAATATCAAAATGCTGAAACAAGGATAAAGTATGATCCATTGTAACAATAAGATGAACAAGACACCATGTAGAGAACAAACTTTACAACTTGGGGAGGGGAGGAAGGAGTTGGGGAGGGGGAGAGAAAAGGGATGGCAAGGGACAAATAAAAGAGGAGCTAACAATGCTCGTTAGATAATATATTCATTAGCTTACTTATGTAACAAACCCACAATAAAAAACATGAAAGAAAACATTATCCTGGAGCACATTAAGTATAAATTTCCTAAATGCTCTGTAAATTAAGCCCAATTTTAATTGGGAAGAAGGTTCTCAGAAACATTTTATTGTGAGTGTGGGTGTTGTTCATTCTTTCCCAAGTGTACATAGGTTAGCATTAGGAGAAACAATAGGAATAATAGGAGAAAGAGAAGTTCTGTGTTTAAGTATAATGGTTCAAAACACTATAGAAGACTCTGCAAATAAGACAACTTTGAAACAATAAGGCCAAGGCCAACATGTCAATCTATGAGTGTGATATAGAGAAAGCATTACTACTAAGTGGAACATGACTTATGAGGCTCTTTCATCTCTTTCATCATGGTAGCTAATCATGTAAATTAGTGAAAATTACAGTGGAGGTATAATTTCGGTTCCTAGCAAGTCAGATATAAGAGCATGGACATAACTGGAACAAAAAGGCCATGTTGAGAGAGCAGGAATGATACTAGCAATGAACTCGTGGCTAAGATCACTTTTCTTTTTTTCTTTCTTTTCCTTTCTCTCTCTTTTTTATGGTAGTGGGGCTTAAACTCTGGGCTTGGGAACTGTCCCTCTGCTATTAAGCTCAAGGCTAGTGCTCTACCACTTGAGTCACAGTGCCATTTCAGGATTCTGGTAGTTAATTTGAGAAAAGAGTCTCTGGGCCTTTCCTAGCTGGGCTGGCTTTGAACCCCATTCTCAGATCTCACTGCCACCGGGCTTAAGATCACATTTTTAACAGTGTACACTCAGGATATGTAATGTGTATGTTCATCTATCTTTATGTGTATTCTTGAGTTAAAAATTTGGGCTACAGCTCAGACTTTATACTCACAAAAATGTTTGTCGTTTAAAAGTTGATACTCCTGGAGAAATAAAACCTAAGAATATAAAGGAGTCTGGGAAGTTCAGTTTATATCCAGCCTGGGAAGGACAGGCTTTGAGACACTACCTATAATTATCCAGGCAAAGCTGAATTGGAAGAAGGGCTCACGAGATGGAATACCAGTCATGAGCAAGATGGCTGAATAAGAGATTGAGGCTTTTGCATACATACATACAAACATACATATACACATACACTCAGAGGCACTTATATGTGCACAAACAAATGCACAAATGAAACAATTCTCAGAATATGTAGAAAAGTTAGAAAACAATAGAAAACATTTCCTGAGTAAGACTAGAATCAAGTGATAATTTTTAATATTAGAAAGTATTCAAGTGAACTTTCTTCAAAAAAGTTTGAGACTATTACATAGGTAGGGACTAGAGATAGTAAGAGAGTCAAGTAATCATTATTAATGGGATCAGATCCATGGAGGAATGAATCAGAGACCCCTGCAGGTGCATCTGAAAATGTTCATATCCTGTGTCAAATGTTAGAACATCTTTCAAAACTGTACGTAAACAGTCTGAGCAGCCAATCTCATGGATAATATCATCAGAGAAGTTCAGAATTGCTAGTCTGTATCTAGATTAAATAAACCAACAAACCATGGTAGGAGAATGTGATACAAGACAAAAATTCTAGCACTGAGACTAAGACAAGAGAATAGAGAGTGGAATTACATAGCGATACCTTCCCTGGACCAGGTAGCATAATTTTGTCTCAATAAAACAAACCAAACAACAAGAAAGGAATACATAGTTTGAAGTTTGGGCTAATTTTGTCACTATGTTTTGAGATGTCAAGTTTCCTATTGACATGCAACTCATATATAATCCTCAGTTGTGTTTTAAATGCTCTTTTCCTTACAGAACATTCCCAGATGCAAAATGACTCATGATTCCCAACGAAAAATTTGAAAAAAGTAAGCGTCATTCTGTTGGATTCCAAAGAAATGATGAAGTATTACGAAAGCTTAAGCCTGGATAAATAGCAAAGTTCATCTAATGTAGGACTTAGTAGACCTGGCTAAATTAGAATTTAGATTTAAAATAATGTTTTGGGTTTGTAATTTCATATTCTATAGGATATTACAAAATGCTTTTCAAGTAGATGATTTAATCCCATCCCTGGCCCCTGGCTCCTGAAAGCTTCTGGTTATGGACAGGAAAGTTCATTTATATCTGTCCCCAGAGGCCTCCTCCCCTCCCAGCATGTAGGGGCATGCCCCAACCATCACTCTGGGCCCCGAACTGGCTCCAGTGCCAGGCCAAACCATCCCTCCTTCTCCCCTTGTGCCAGGACTCGTGTGGGAGTTAGAGTCCACCCGGTCTTCTGTTCCCATGGCCGCCATGGGCCTCATGCTCTACAGCCATTCCCACCCCCTGTCCCATGCCCCGAAGCCTGGATGCTAACTGCTCCCCCCTTTCCTGTTTCTCCAGTCCCCAGTTCCTGCATGTCCAGCAGTCCAGGCCATAAGTGTGCCTGCCCCTAGGACAAGAGGCCCACTGGAGCCTTCCCGCACTTCTGTGCCAAGCACCAGATGGGGTTTTTCACAACTCTCCCCCTCGCCCCCCACCCCCCGCCAGCTCTTCCCTGCTCCACCCACTGCTGAGCCAAAGGGTGCTCCCTGTACACCATGCATCCTCCATTGCTCCTTCCTGGGCTTGATTCTGCACTGTGCTCTCCCTCTCCACCTTCCCCGTGCAGGAAGGACCTCTCCATGGCTGGATAAGGCTTGTGGGACATGCCCTTGCCCCCTCCCCCACCTAGGGAGCCAAAGGCGCAATCCGACCCCTCCCTCCACTCCAGGGAGACAGCTCAGTAGGAGAGATGGACTCCCTGGTGGGGCAGGGGTAGGCCCAAGCACCTGGCTCACGTTTCCCCCTCTTCCTTCCTGGCCTGTTTCTGCTGTGGTCTCTGCAGGTGCGTGCGGCCTCCCCCAAACCCTTTCCTCTGGAGATGCCTTTCCTCACCCCATCTGGGGAGGTCACCAGCTGATTCCCCCCACCCACTCATCCCCAGCGCTTTCTTGGCTCCCTCTTGGCTGCCCAGCCCTATGCAACCAAGTCTGATCTGTGTAGGAAATCCAGAAGCTGGGCTGCCCCGTGGGAGGCTCCCCCCTCCACTGCTCCCAGATGTGTCTTGAGTTCCATCCCGCAGGCTCACCCATTTACCCGGGAAATGACCTCACACACAGCCACAGCCACACACAGAGCTGGGTCATGTCAGCCACAGTGGGTCTGAATTAGAGAGGCCTCAGGAGCCAGAAGGGACCCACAGGTTGAGGGCAGCGTTTCCTATCTCCTACATTCCCCCTTCCCAGGATGTTATGCTGGGAGGAGGTAGGCCTCACCAACTGATGGCGCTGGTGCCCCGTGGCCCCACTGGTATGGTCGGATGTGCTGTAGCAAAGCCTGCTGGAGGCCTACCCCCCCCCCCTAGGCAGATGGCAGCAGCCCCGAGTTCCCCCTTCCACACTGCTGGGTTGGCCTGCTCTCCATTTGCTGCCCTTCCCTGGCAGCCCGGGTTGGTTCTCATTGAGAAAGCCCAGAACTCCTGCCTTCCACTTCCCCGCTTGGCCAGCCCATTCTCACTGACTGCTCTTGCCTCTCCTGCCCCTCCAATCCCTCTCCTGCTTCTCCTAACCATAGGGGCATAGGGGACCAGCAGCCACAACACCAAGACTCCCTCCCCATCTGCTCCCTCCTTGATCCTCCATTTAACCTATCGGCCCCACCTCCTCCATTCCTGGCCTGCCCCTGTCCTAAGTTTCATGCCCCTTCCACTTATTCCAACCCTCCTGGGCAGCCCAGCCCTCTCAGAATGGCAAATGCTCCATGGGCCATCAAGAGTCAGTTCCCAGTCCTGGAGCTTGCTCCAACCTCATCCCTTCCGGGCCTGCTCCTTCCAAAGCAGCCTTTCCTGGGGCAAAGTTCCCAGGTGCAGGCCCCCATTCCCCCTTCTACTCCCAACCCACAAATCTCTACTGAGGGCCCCGCTCCCCAAGGGTGCAAAAGCACACTTGGCTGGCTCAGCTCCTCATTCCTCTGTCAAGGGCTCTGCACCAGTTCTCACTGGGTCTGGGTAGGAAAGCCCACGGGATTCAGAGGCCATGCAGGACAATAGCACCTTGGATCACCCATGTCTTACCTTCCAGCTTCCCAGTCTGTTCCCAAAATGACTTCCTGTGGTACAGGGCCATCCCCTGATTTCCAGGAAATGACTTCTGGAGCTTTCCCACTCTCATGGGCTAACACGGGGAGGAGGAAGAGTTGCTGGGTCCTCAGCCTGGAGGTCTTGCCTGGGGTACCGGGGCTGCAAAAGGCCTACTGGGAACAAGGCACTGGTTTGTGGGTCTGACCTGGGATCCAGGATACGAGCAGCAGCAGGAAAAATGGGGTGGGACCAGGCTCAGGAAACAGATGTCAGCAAGCCTGAAAGGGCAGGGCCCTGGCACAAGTCTGTCCTGTGATACAGGTGGGAGCAGGAGTAAGTGGGTGGGCTCAGTCAGGCCCCTGCATCTGTTCTGCCCTGAATCTAAGGGATGGCGGGAGACCTAAAGGGTGATTCCTGCCCAAGGTGCGGGTACTGGTGGGCAAACCGATGGGATGGGGCCCTAGTTCAGATGCTGCCCAAGGCACTCCTGCCAGAGAGTCCCATGGCAGAAACCACCCCAAGCACCTCTGCTGGCAGGCAAGCTAGGAGGTGGAGCCCTGGGGCTGGTCTTGTCAAATGATGCTGGTGCCTGCAGGCAAGAATGGATAGGTGGAGCCCAAGTGCCAGCAGGTGCCAGCCAAGGGGTGGAGGCCCGTGCTGTCTCCTCCAAGGCAGGGGATTCTGGAGGCTGGACTATGGGGTGGAGCCCAAGTGTAGTTGCCAGTCCCTCCTAAGACACCTCTGCTTGTGAGTGAATTGGGGGACAGAGCCCCGGTGCAGGTCCTGCCCCAGGCAGGGGTTGCAGGCAGGCAATATTAGGAACAGAGCCCCAGTGCCAGTGGGCTACATAAGGGGCAGATCCCTAATGCCGGTCCCGCCCTAGGCAGCCGAAGGGGCAGATTCCAGGTGTGAACCTCCTTGAAAGCGCTGGTGCTGGTGTTGGCGGGCGAACTAAGGGGTGGAACCCTTGTGCAGGTCTCCCTTACTGGGCAGTGCAGGAGTGTGAACGAATGGGCAGAGCCAAGGTGTGGATGTTGTCAAAAGGACCACTGCTGGTGGGCAGTCTGAGGGGCAGAGCCCCAGTGCTGATGTCGCCCAAGGCACCACCACCATCAACTGATTAATGGGTGGAGCCCACCGGCCATCTCTCAAGGTTGCCAGTACTGGCGGCTGAGTCAAGGGGCGGGGCCCCGATGCAGGTGTCATCCAAAGCACCTATGCCTGCTGGCAAACAGAGGGGCGGAGCTCCTGTGTTAGTCCCACCCAAGGCGCCCATACTGGCCATCTAATGGAGGAGTGGTGCAGGTCTCGCCCAAGGGTCAAGCCCCAATGAGGGTCGTGACCTAATGCAGGGAGCAGGGGTGGTTGTGACCTAATGCGGGGAGTCCGGGGTTGGTCTTGCCAAAGGCCTGGGGACTGGTGGGCAAACCAAGTGGTGGAGCCTCCCTGCAGTTCTGTCAGAAAATTAGAAAACAAGATAAACTTGCAAGGTTCATGGAACAGGGACTTTGAAGCCTCGACTGGATTCAAACCGCCATCCTCTCCATGTCAGGTTCCTGAGTAACAGTTTGGGTAGCAGGCCTGAGCAGGTTCAAATGTCGTTCCATACTACCACTTCTTTGAACTCCACTCCGCTGCTGGATACCCCCTAATGTGCATGACACCAGGGCCTGGGTCCTGGGACTATGCGCCTCTCTCCTCTCTCTATGTATATTCACATCAATACATTTGCCATATGTGTATGTATTTATACATGCCCTTTTTCTGTACTGGACTTTTTTGACTTCGGTCATGCAGACTCTATAAATACACACGAGTATATATACACACACACATTCATGCATTTTGTCTCCGATGAATGATAGAAAAGTGAGGTTGCCCAACATTAGTAAGCTAGGACCCGACTTGGGTAGGGCTTTTCTCCCACAGAAACTCTGTAGGGGACTCAGGTTTCTCCTGAGATCTAAAGCTTTGAGACACTAAATATTGACAGGGAGAGACTTCAAGATGAATGTGGACCTAGATCTTCTCTTGGTTCCATAATTAGGGAGTCAGATGGCATTCTGAGGAGGTTGCCTGCACCTGCACCTGCCACCAATCCCAGTTCAAAGGAGAGAAGGCACCCAGACCCCTAACCCCCCACATTGGCCTCTTTCAGTGGCCACGTCAAGTGGGTGCATTCCTTTACACTGGAGGAAGGAGGTGGGGGGGGGGTCTATGAGGAATGTGCCTTTCCCCTCCAGTGACCTGAGACCTGTGGCCAGCTATGGGCTCCCGAACAGGACTGAGAAGGGCTAACACAAAGAGTCTTGCTTCTTGAGTCCTTCCTTCAGCCAACCAGACCTGTTTCCTTCTATGCTAGAAGCCAACTGAATCACTTCTGGAAGAAACCCATTAGCAGACAGTCTAGGATAGGGGCTTAGTTCCTTCTGGAAGAGAAAGACCAGCCTGGTGGAACACTCCAACTGGAAAGGCAAATGATAGATAGATCCAGGCACCAGTTCTCGTTTGAAAGGAAGGGAGAGTTTACACACCAGAGATGTTGGAGGTCTTCTCTCCTCTAAGAGTCCCTAGTGTTAGGATGGAATGGGATTGTATGAAGCCAAGCCTGACACATCTCTGAGTGGCCATGAATGACTGAAATCAGGAATGGTATATCTCTAATTTCGGGGCAGGGTGTGTGTGTCTCAGCACCTCATTCTGCACAGACCGCCATGGATAGTTCTTCACTGGCCTCTCAAAATCTTCCACATGGTGACGCCGTGCTTGCAGACTGCTCCCGTGCATGTACCAATCCCATATCAAGTAGCTTTAACTGGAGAAACCTGAGGCATCATGAGACCAGGAGGTGGTTCATGGTTTCTGAGCCAAGAAAGGATTTTAAGCTGAGTAAACACAGCCAGGAAGTCTGGATATGAACACATATGTTCTCATGAGTTCATGTGCACGACTTGAACTGAGGGTCTGGATGCTGTGCCCGAGCTCTTTTGCTCAAGGCTGGTATTCTAACACTTGAGTGATACCTCCCTCCACCTTTGGCATATATATCTATATATCTATATATCTATATATATCTATATCTATATCTATATATATATATATATATATTTGGTTCTTCATTGAAGAAGAGATACTTGTGAACTTCAGTCCCTGGCTGGATTTGAACCACGATGCTCAGATCTCAGCCTGCTCACTAGCTGGGTATTACAGACACGAATCATCGGTGCCAGGCCACATACATACGTTATAAGGGAGAAGCTGGTGGCCCACTGAAAAGATGTGGTTCAGGAACAGGAAACTGAAATGGGATGTGCAGCCTAGTAGAGTGCATGGGAGAATGTTCTAGTCTAGACACCAGGCACAGATAGAGAACAGGCCCTCTTAGAACACTTGAGAGGAGCTTAGGGTTGGCTCAAAGGGCATTGACCATGCACTACACACCAGCAGTCTGGTGAATGAAAGAATACTGAAGAGGTAGGCCTTTGGAATGAAAGCCCTGATGTAGGAGACACAGGAGGGCAGGGTGGGGCTCTAGAGTACCAGGCAAGGCTTCTGGGGGGACCAAAGGGAAAAAGGCCCAGCCACTAGGGCAGGAGGGACTTTTCTGCCAGGGGCCTAAAGGTGCTTGCATTTGAATTTCTGCCCTGTGAGCCACATCCCCAATACAGCTTCTCAGCCAACGTGTCTGCCCATCTGTGTGACTGCTGATCATGGTAGTCACTCTGGCTGACTGTCATGTCTTTTTGACTGTTCAGGTAGATGAGCCTTAGGTGTTAGCTGCAGGTTCCTTAAGCTTCCTAGCTGAGCTTGGTCTTACAGGAACAAGGTTGGCACTGACTGGCAGTGTACCTGGTGGAAGCATAGCCCCACCCTAGGGAGACATAGAAAGGAGGTAGTTGCCTTCAAATGGTTTCTGGGGGTTCTGGCTGGCTGTCTTCCCAGAGCCCACTGGGCCCACTGTCACCAAGAAAAGGCATCTTGCTTCCCACTCTCCTTGAATTTTCTGGGGCTCTCTGAGTCTTTCATGACATGCACCCCTGCCATCTCTTGCTCTGTTTGTCTCTTCACCTGATTGTTTCTGATTGGTCGGCCAGCACTTTTTCTCTCACTTCTCTGGCTGTCTTTGTCTTTGTCTCCCTTTCTGAATGCCTATCCATCTATCAACGAATGTTTTTTGTCTGTTCTCCTCTAATTGTGTCCCATCCATCTTGCTCCTGGGCCTCTGTTCTGTCTAGTTCAGTATGTGTCATGGTGTGTGTGTGTGTGTGTGTGGATTTTCCCCTCATCTTTCTCTGTCCCCTCTCTGGGTGCCTGTCTGTCTCTTTCTGACCTCTGATGGGGCCCCACCTCCATGCCGACCTTGCCTTTAGACCCCTATCAGGGTCTACAATGAATCCTTAATTGCCAGATACCCGCATTCCAGATATTCATTGGGGCCCAAGTCTGGCCTGTCCAAATCTTTGGCCACCTCCTGGAGATTCTAGGTCAGCAAGGCCAGCTGGAATTAGGGTATCCGTGGGTCTTAGGGTGGGGCTTAGTCATGGGATGTCCTGTCCTTTCTTCAGCTGGATTTTTGGCTGTGCATCCCTCCCAGCAGGCTGGCAGTGGAGTGGGAGAAGGTAGGAGCATTGCCAGGGGCTCTGGTCAAATTGACCTTGATAGCTGACTGAAGGCCACCCAAGCAAGTAGGATCCGGGGCTACATGGGAGGTGGGGCCAAGGTGGCTTGGAAGTGTATCCGTAGGTGTCTAGGAAATGTCAGCATACCTTATCACAGGCAAGTCTATCTCCTGGCCCCAGCTGGGCCTCTCAGGTCCTTCTAGACATTTCCAGATGCCCAGAATACAGAGGCACAGACTTTAGATTCCAGGGCCATGGAACTGGGGAATGAGAGATTGGTATGGACAATGCCTTAATTTTCTGGGGCATTAGCCTTGATCTGGCTATGCTCCCCTTGTGTATGCTCACTTTTTAACCCAGTGCTGGCCACACACCAGCCACTTCTGGCAGTGCTATGGAAGTGAGATCTAGGGTGACTGAAGTCTAGATTTATGGCCTGATTGGGGGTGGGGTGGAGGCAAAGGGTGTTTTTAAAATAAATCTTAGAGCTGGAACTCAGGTTCTAGGCACTGCCCCTGAGCTTCCTTTGCTCAAAGCTAACATTCTACCACTTGAATCACAGCTCACCTTTCATCTTTTTTAGTAGTTTAGTAGAGAGAAGAGTCTCACATACTTCCCTGCCTAAGCTGGCTTCAAGTTGCCATCCTAAGAGTGAAGCTTCTTGAGTAGCTAGGATTGCTTGTTTGACCACTTGGCACCTACTAAGGATGTCCGTGTGTGTGTGTGTGTATGTGTGCGCGCGTGCACGCGTGTGTGTGTGTGTGTGTGTGTGTGTGTGTGTGTGTGTGTTTAGTGGGGCCTGCACTCAGAGCGTAGGTGGGTATCCTTTAGCTTGTTTGCACAAGGATGGTGCTGTACCACTTGAACTACAGCAGCTATGCTTCCCACCGTTTTGATGATTTATTGGAGATAAGAGTCTGCCCAGGCTAGCTTTAAATCTTAATTGATCCTCAGGTGTCAGCCTTGGATAGCTAGGATTATAGGCATGAGCCACTGGCACCCAGCTGCAAGGATGTATTTTCATCCTCTCTTCTGTTCTAACAGCTGTCTACTTGCCCTGGCCTAGATCAAGGGTGGGTATGTTTCATTTGAAGCCTGGGGTAGGAGTGGTAGCTGTAGATGGGTGCACGGCTTGGAGAAAGGTAGTTTGTATTAGCCAAGAAGGAAAGCGTGGCCAGATATTAATAGCTCATATTCTCATATTCCTAGCTCCTCAGGAGGCTGAGATATGAGGATTGCCATTCAGAGACAGCCCAGCTAGAAAAGTCTGTGAGACTCCATTTTGCAAATAACCACCTGAAAGCTGGAAGAAAAGCTGTGGCTCAAGTGGTAGAGTGCTAGCATTGAACAAAAAAAAAAAAAACAACTATGGGACAGAGCTCAGGCCCTGAGTTTAAGCCCTAGTATCAAGATGTGTGCACACCCACACACACACACACACACACACACACAGAGGAAGGTAGTAATGATGAGCTGAGCTAGAACTGTGGGCAGTCCTGAGGCATAGACATAGTAAACTCTCAAGGCAAATCAAGTAGTTTCTCTCTATCCTTCTTGGGCTGAGGATTCTGGGCCATGACAGTTAGTGTTATGGAACCTGCCCCTCCATCCATGCATGGGGCCACAGGACCAAGGGAAGGACACTATGGATGCTCCTTTGTAGTCGGCCCACGATTGCAGACCTTCATATACCCCCAAGCACTGGTGAGGAAAGCAGGGCTCTGAGCCCTGGGATTCCAGAGATAGCCACTGCTACAAGCAGCAGCCAGCTGGCTTTAGATTCTTGAGCCTACAAGTCTATCATGAGCCCAAATCAACACCCGCTCAAGGTGTGCCTGATGATTCACAGTTTTGATACTCATGTAAGTGGGTGTTATCTGCTGTGCTATTTTGCAGCCCTTGCCCCTCCTGGCCCAGAACTATGATCTGAGACGTCAATTGCATGGTCTGATGCACACTGCACCCATGACAGATGCCGTTCTGATGACCTGACCGATGACCTCCGTACCCCAGGGCTCGATCCTTCTCTGATACTGTGGCCTGCTCTACAGGAAAAGGCCTCAGAAGAGGCTACACTCAAGACTTGTAATACACCAAGACATTAGGAGATCCTCAGGGGCCCACTGGAATGTACTCTGCCTAGAGTCACAGAGTGAGGTCCAAGAAGGCCAGGTGTTGGTCATGGAGCTGGAATGCTAGTCCTGGGTGCTGTCCCCCAGCTCTTCAGCTTACCATTTGAGTTACAGGGCCAATTCCGTTTTTCAGGACGTTACTTTTAGATCATAGTCTCCCAGAATTCCTGACTGGGGTTGGTTTTGAACCGAGATCCTCATATCTCAGCTTCCTGAGGAGGTAGGAGAGGTGTGAGTCACTAGCACCTGGCTGATCTGACCTTTCAGGAGCTCCTGAAAGTTTTATTTTTTAGGTGCCAATGCTGGGCTTGAACTCAGGGTCTGGCCTCTGGTCTCTTAAATTTTTCCCTCAAAGCTGACACTCTACCACTTGAGCCACAGCTCCATTTCTGGCTTTTGGTAGTTCATCGGCAAGAAGAGTCTCACTAACTTTTCTCACCTGAGCTGGCTTGACCCATGATCTCTGATCTCAGTCTTCTGAATAGCTAGGATTTACAGGGGTTGAGCCACTTCTGGCATTGTGTTAGAAGCTTTTCTTAAGCAAGCATTCTTCCCTGTGTTTACCTTGAATCCTCCATGCAAAGGAGGCCTGAGGGTCAGGAGGTGTGAAAAATAAGCTTCCAGCCACAGGAAATGGCTGGGGTCCATGGTGAAAAACCAAGCTAATCTTCCCCCGGGCCCCATTCTGGTACCCCACCATTTGCCCTACCTGTGTCTCAACAAACCTTGACCCAGCCTTGAATGTTCTGCCAGAATGTCTGAAGCCACAGTACCTTCATTCCACCTACACCACTTGCTCCAATCGACATCGAAGGACCGTTGTCCATCCATGATGGACCTTCTGCCTGAGGCTCTCTGTCCCGTTCCACGCCTTAGAACTCTTATGGAATTTTGGCATTGGTTATATCACCTCCTGGAGCAAGTCTTTCCTTCCCTTCTACCTCTTTTTTTTTTAATATTGAGTTGCTATAGACGGAACTTTGTGCAGGGTGACTGGCAAATGCTCTATCTTGGTGTGTTGAGTGTGTGTGTGTGTGTGTGTGTGTGTGTGTGTGTCTGTGTGTGTGTGTGTGTGCGCGCGCACGTGCATGCACAGGTGCGAGCATGCGCGTGTGTGCATGCCAGTCCTGATGTTTGAAATTATGGCCTGGACATTGTCCTATCCCTGAGCTTTTGTGCTCAAGGCTAGCACTCTTCTACTAGAATCACTGCTCTACTTCTCGCTTTTTGGCTGTTTAATTGGAGAAAAATGTCTCATATAAATTTTTATGTTTGTAATTGGGATCCTCAGATATCAGCCTCCTCAGTAGCTAAGATTACAGGGGTGAGCCAGCAGCACCTGCCTTCTACTTTACCTCTTACCTATAACCTCGGCCCTCCTCTGTGTCCCAGAAGAATATGTCTCACCAGACTCACTATTTTTTTTCTTTTTGCCAGTCTTGGGGCTTGAACTCAGCGTCTGGGTGTGGTCCTGAGCTTCTTTTGCTCAAGGCTAGCACTCTCTCACTTAAGCCACAGTGCCACTTTTGGCTTTTTCTGTTTCTGTGGTACTGAGGAATGGAACTCAGAGCTTTGTGTGTGCTATATAAGCGCTCTACCACTAAGCCACATTCGCAGCCCAAGGTTCACTTCTAACAGGAGTTATGAGGGTGGGATTTATTGACTTACCCCTTTTGGCATAGAAATCACTGATTATTTCATGTCTATGCCAAGATTTGGGACTAGCCTTTGACTTGACAATGAGGAATGATAGATGAGTGATAGCCACCAGGCCCCAGAGCTCTAGGCTCACATCCTACAGAGGGATAGAGACTATGGAGAGAGAACCTTGGACAACTCCTACAGCCTAGGGACTGTGGATTCTCTGAAGGCAGTGGCTGGCTGCAAAGTGTCCCAATGGGATGCCTCAGTCAGAATATTATGCACCCATTGCACACACTAGCCCAGGCAAAGCCTTCAGGGCTTCAGTTATTAAATGGCAGAGGGTGCTTTGTTCAAGCTGCCAGCTCACACTTAGAACTCTATGAGGGCTTGTCCCAGTTTGCCCAGGTTGGGACGGCTGGGCATGGGCAACCTGCTGAATGCCCATCATCCATACAGAGATCCATGCATGGAGTTATTGTAACCTTTTTAGGGGAGGGCAGGTACACTGTTGTACTATGATCCTAGCCCCCGTTCTTGACTTCCTTTTCTCAAGGGTAGTGCTCTGCCCTTGAGTCACAGCCCCATTCATGTTTATTTTTCCGGTGATCTCTTAGAAAGAAGAGTCTCCTAGACTTTCCCACCCCAGCTGAATTTAAATTGGCATTTTCTATATCTCAGCATCCTGAGGAGCTAGGGTTATAGGAAGGAGCCACTGGCACCTTACTTTCTTCTTGTTGTTCTTTTTTTCAATCATAACAGTCCGAAATTTTCAATGTGTCATTCCAATGGTTTGCATTCAAAGTAAACTACCCAGGCCTGGAGCTCGAATACTAGGACTGCCACCCACAAATAGAGGGAGATCCTGACAAACTCATTCCTGTTCATGTGAATGCTAATGGAAGGTTATAAAAGTAATAAATGTGCCATTGATTCATGATTCTATTTTAGAATGCCACACAAAAAATATTGGATTTATGTCTTCCATTCTAGCACCATGGTATGATTAAGGATATTGAATAATTTTTAATTAATATTTTTATAAGTATTCAACAGTGATATTTCATTAAATGGAGGCATAATTTAATAACTAATAATTGGTAATAATATATATAATTTAATTTCCTCACAGTCCCTCTCTTTGTATATGTATATATATCAATGTACGCACGTCTCTATCTATATCTATCTATCAATCTATCTATCTATCTATTTATCTATCTATCTAAGTACCAGGCACTCCTGTGGATTGATCACAGGTACTCAGAACTTCCAGGCAGCTCAGTTTGCCAGAGGCTGGTCTGATAAGACTGTGATCCCATTTATGGATTGGGCATTCTAGGCTGTGAGTTGAAATCGCAGGATGGCCAAAAATTTGTTCATGCAGTAAGAAGCCAATATTAGCACATTGTTTTCCTTTTCTGTTAAAGTCCATGGTCTCAGAATGATGTATAATCTATATTTACATATATCCTATGTGAGATGATGTAATAAAAGAAATGTTATATGTGTAATAATGCTAAATAAGTAAGGGTAATAAATGTCATATTTCTACAAAATTTTGGTCAATCGACATTCAACAATTCATCCAAAAAATCATACACCACGATCAAACAGGATTCATTTCAGGGATGCACAGCTGGTTCAATATATGCAAATCAATTAATATAATTCGTCATATAAAAAGGAGCAAGGATAAGAACCACATGATTATCTCAATAGATGCAGAAAAAGCATTTGCCAAGATCTAACACCCCTTTATAATGAAGGTTCTGGAAAAATTAGGAATCCATGGAACATTCCTCAATACAATAAAGGCTATATATTACAAACCAACAGCAAGCATTATACTTAATGGTGAAAAACTAAAGCCATTTCCTCTTAACTCAGGAACGAGATAAGGAGGTCCACTCTCTCCTCTTCTTTTGAATCTAGTATTAGAATACCTAGCTACAGGAATAAGACAAGATGTAAACATAAAGGGGATCCAAATAGGGAAAGAAGTAAAACTCTCCCTCTTTGCAGATGACATGATCTTGTATTTAAAGAATCCCACAGACTCCACTCCCAGATTTCTCAGGCTGATTCAAAACTTTGGCAAAGTAGCAGGGTATAAAATTAACCCTCAAAAATCATTGGCTTTTCTGTATGCCAACAATGAGAAAAGTGTGGCTGAAATTAGGAAAGCAACTCCATTCGTTATAGCCCCACAAAAAATAAAATACCTAGGAATTAACTTAACCAAAGAAGTGAAAGACCTCTATGATGAAAACTTCACAAAACTGAAAAAGGAAATCAAAACAGAATTTAGAAAGTGGCAAAAACTCTGATGTTCCTGGATTGGAAAGATCAACATCATGAAAATGCCAATACTTCCAAAGGGTATCTACAAATTCAATGTGATACCCATCAATATTCCAACCTCATTCTTCAAGGAAATAGAAGATGCATTCCAAAAATTTATATGGAACAATAAATGACCCCAAATAGCAAAAATGATCCTCAACAGAAAGAACAGTGCTGGAGGAATATCAATACCAAATTTCAAACTCTACTACAAAGCCATAGTAATCAAAACATCTTGGTACTGGCACATGAACAGACCTCAGGACCAAGGGAATAGAATTGAAAACCCAGAAATGAACTTACAGACTTATTGCCACCTAATCTTTGATGAGGGAGCTAAAAAAATAGAATGGAAAAAAGACAGCCTCTTCAGTAAATAGTGCTCGCAAAATTGGTTAATCACTTGTAGAAAACTAGAGATAGCTCCTTATATATCACACTGAACCAGAATCAACTCCAAAAAGATGAAAGACCTCGGAGTCAAAGCAGACACTCTACAGGTTGTAATAGGAGAAACCCTAGTTCTCCTTGGGACAGACCAAAATTTTCTTAATAGAGACCCAGAAACGCAACAAATCAATGAAAGGTTGGACAAATGGGATTGCATGGAATTGCAGAGCTTCTGCATGGCAAAGACATAGTTAGTAAGATCAATCAAAAGTCCACGGATTGGGAGAAAATCTTCAGTAGCCATACAATGGACAAGGGTCTCATATATAAAATATACCTGGAATTCAAAAAATTAAATCCTCCTAAAATAAATCTAGACACATGAAGAAATGCTCAACCTCCCTAGCCATTAAAGAAATGCAAATCGAAACAACATTGAGATACCACCTCACCCCAGTTAGAAAGGCTATAATCACGAACTATAATAACAACAGGTGCTGGAGGGTATGTGTACAGAAGGGAACCTTACTGCATTGTTGGTGGGAGTGTAAACTTGTTTAACCACTTTGGAAAGCAGTATGGAGTTTCCTCAAAAGACTCCACATAGAGCCTCCCTATTACCCAGCCATCCCACTTTTGGGCATGTACCCAAATTTTCACAAACAAGAGCACACTAAAGCTACCTGCATGGCTATGTTTATTGCAGCATTATTTACCATAGCTAAAATATGGAACCAGCCCAGATGCCCCTTAGTAGATGAATGGATCAAGAAAATGTGGTATATATACACAATAAAATTCTATACCTCTATCAGTAAGAATGATATTGCCCCATTTGGAAATGGAAAGACTTGGAAAAATTATATTAAGTGAAGTAATCCATGCCCAAAGAAGCATAGGTCCCATCGTTTCCCTTATTTGCAATAACTAGCATATGTCTGAGTCAAGCAGAAAAGGTCAGATAAGTTGATGTTAGGGAAATGAACCCTAAGATATGTATTCAAATTTTTTTTTCTTTCATGAAATTGCTTCTAACACATTTATAAGATTATTTCTTTGTTGCTCCCCCATGGTATA
>NW_024871955.1:0-26075 GCF_019054845.1 Dipodomys spectabilis
AGTGTTGGTTCTTCGAAAAAATGAACAAAATTGAGAGACCCTTAGCAAATCTTATCAGGAAAAGAAGACAACACACCCAAATAAATAAACTCAGAGATCAGAATGGAATCATAATCACAGAAAGAACAAAGATGCAGAACATTATAAAGGAATACTTCTCAAAACTTTATGCTAATAAGCTTGAGATTTTGGCAGAAATAGACTTATTCTTAGTTAATATTGACACGCCAAAACTAAACCAAGATGAGTTAAACCATCTTAGCAGGCATATATGAAGAATTGAAATATAAACAGCAATAAGAGACCTCCCATGTAAGAAAATCCCACTACTGGATGGATTTCCAGAAGAATTCTAAAAGGCCTTCAAAGGACTACTCACACCAATACTTCTCCAATTCTTCCATGAATATGAAGAGAAAGTACACTACCAAACTCTTTCTCTAATGCCATCATAAGCCTCATCCCAAAACCAGGCAGGAACTCATCAATGAAAGAGAACTATGGACCCATTTTTTTTTATTGTCATCTATGCTAAATTTCTCAACAAAATTTTGGTCAATCAACTTCACCAATTCATTTAAAAAGTTATAATTCATTAAAAAAGTTATACAACACTCTCAATCAGGATTCATTTCAGAGATGCATAGCTGGTTCCATATATACAAATCAATTAATATAATTCATCATATCAACAAGACCAAGGATTAAAATCACCTGGTTATCTCAATAGATCCAGAAATATCATTTTGACAAGATCCAAAACTCCTTTATGATGAAGGCTCTGGAAAATCTAGGAATCCATGGAACATTCCTCAAAACAATAAAGGCTCTTTATTGTACTCAATGGTGAAAAATGGAAGCCATTCCCTCTAACTTCAGGAAGGAAAAAGAGGATGCCCACTGTCTCCACTTCTCTTCAATTTAATACTAAAATGCCGAGCTAGAGCAATAAGAAAATATGCAAATATAAAGGGGAATCAAATAGTATAAAATGAAGTAAAACTCTCCCTGTTTGCAGAGGACATTGTCTTGTATTTAAAAAAATCCCATGGAAGAGACTTCTGGGAAGATGACGGAGGAGAAGCTGGAGGCTAAAAAAGCTCTCCCATAGGAAGCAGTTTTAGAGTTCCAGTGGACAGTCCTAAGCCAGAGAATCACATAAAGTGTGCCATCACAGGACTGAGAGTTAGGCCAGAGAGGGAAAATCCAGGCAAGGAGACAGATCTGCGCACTTGCCAGCAGCCACCACTGCTGCAGCGGCAGCAGTGGCGGTGGTGGCCAAAGCAGCCGTTCCTGAAAAACAGTCTGGGACGAAGGAGCCAGACGCGGCAAGCGAGCGGATTCTACTCAACACCAGCAAGAAGCTCCCTGTGCCTTCCCACATCAATCCGTGCCTATTTTTTACCCATATCTCTCCCTAAGCCTAAGAATTTCTGGTTTTCCAAAATTCTTCTTTGCGGTTCGTATACTATTAATATATAGTTGTTTGATGTAGAATAGATGTATCTGTTGAACTAGACTGTATCTGCAGACAATTGACTGTGCAAATACAGACTTTGGTTGATGCTTGCCTTAAGATAGTGCTCTAGCAAAAAACTGGTGTTATTTTCATCCCAAATGGGCAGAGTAAGCTGGAAAAACACAAGAAAAATGGCAAGTGCGGATATTTCAAGTCCCAGTCATGATAATCAGGGAATGGAACAGATCATGAATAATCCAGAGGAGAGTTCCCAAATAGCTCTACAAACACTGCTGGCAAACATGATAAATGAAAATATTGAAAACAAAAAAAGGACTCTGTATGACAGTGATAGGGAGAGAGTTTTATACAGGAATATCATGAGCGTGAGGAAGCTATTCAAAAACTCATACAGGATTTGCATGAGCAGCTTGACAATACTCAAAGAGAAAGGCAGGAATGGTGTGAGCAGGCTGAGAACACTCAAGGAGAACCGCAGGAGTGGCATGAATGTGAGGAAGCTAAGCAAAGAGTAATAGAGGAATTGAGAGAGCAGGATGAGAATACCGAAAGATCAATAAAGGCATTCATGGGATCCATTAACAAAGAGCTGAAGGAAGTTAGGAAAACCACAAAGGGAATGCTGAATGGAACCCAACAGAAGGAGTGGGAGTACAAGGAAACCATAACCAATCAACTAAGTGATTTGAGAATAAACACTGAACATCAAATTAAGGAAGTAAAGAAGTTCATACAAGATCTAAAACAAAGCTTCAACAAAGAATTTGAAGCCATCAAAGCTGACCAATTAGAAGGAAAAGAAATAAAAAAAACAAAGTATAAAGTCTTGACAGCAGGTTAAACCATGCAGAAGATCAAATCTCAGAGATTGAAGACAGCCTAGATATTATAGAGAAAGAACATACAACCATCCAAGACAAGTCCAAGAAATATGATAGACCTATCCAACACATGGAAGACTCCATCAGAAGGCCTAATCTAAGTATAATGGTTGTAGAGGAACACCTAGAAACAGAAGTTAATGGTCTAGGCAATTTGTTTAACAGGATTCTAGCAGAGAAATTCCCAAACATGCAAAAATATAGGCCTATTCAGATACAAGAAACTTTTAGAAATCCAAATAGACCAGACCAGAATAGGACATCCCACCATCACATTATAATCCACACAGGATCAACTCAAACCAAGGAAAAGATCCTTAAAGCTGTTAAGGAGAAAAGATTAATCACCTATAAAGGGAAACAAAGTAGAATCACCTCAGATTTCTCAGCAGAGACAATTAAAGAAAGAAGAGCCTGGACTGATATATGCCAAGCCCTGAAAACGAACTATCAACCAAGAATACTGTACCCAGCTAAACTCTCCTTCATAACTGAAGGCCAAATAAAAACCTTCCATAGCAAAGAAAAATTGAAACAATACATCTCCACCAAACCAGCCCCACAAAAGATTCTTAAAGATGTCCTACACCTAGAAAACCAACAAGACAAAAATAAAGGCCAAGAAACTACACCAAACTGAGAATCCAAGAACCCTAGGAAGAACCCAGTTTTCGAAGCCCAGAAGAAGGTGGATAACATGGCAAGAACTCCCAAATAACTTTCATTCCTATCTATCAACATTAATGCACTTAACGCTCCAATTAAGCGACATAGACTGTCTAGTTGGATTAATAAAAAAGATCCTTCTATCTGCTGCCTTCAGGAGTCACATCTTGCCCGTAAAAACAAACACATTTTCAATGTTAAAGGCTGGAACAAAATCTACCAGGTAAACGGCGCCCATGAACAGGAGGGAGTTGCAATCCTAATATTAGAAAAAATAGACTTCCAATTAAAATTTTGAAAAGAGATAAAGAAGGTCACCACATACTAATTAAGGGATCTCTCCTTCAGGAGGCTATTACAATTCGAAATATTTATTCGCCAAATAACGGATCACCCAAATTTATCCAAGAAACACTACTATCCCTCAAATCCCACATAGATCCAAAGACATTAATTATTGGGGATTTAACATACAACTCTCCCCACTAGATAGACCAACTCGGCAAAAAGTCAACAGAGAAACTGCAGATCGGAACAGCTGCATAGATCAACTAGATTTAACAGACACCTACTGATTATTTCACCCAGTAGCATCTGAATACACGTTTTTCTCAGCAGCACATGGAACATTTTCTAAAATAGACAACATTTTAGGCCACAAAGCAAACTTGTCCAAATTCAGAAATATTGAACTTATACCTTGCATTCTCTCTGACCACAAGGGAATAAAATTAGCACTCAATACCAAAAGCCACCAATGAAACTCCATTAACACATGGAGGCTGAACAATACACTGCTGAATCACTAGTGGGTCATGGAAGAGATTAGAAAGGAAATTCAAATGTTCCTGCTATTCAACAAAAATGAGCACACAAATTACCAGCTCTTCTGGGACACAGCAAAGGGAGTACTCAGAGGCAAGTTTATAGCTCTTAGTTTCGACATCAACAAATTGTGGAGATCTGAAACCAACAATTTAATGACACATCTGAACCTCCTTGAAAGAGAGCAGCAAGATAATCCCCAATCCGGTAGATAGAAAGATATAAATAAAATTAAATCAGAATTAAATGAATTAGAATCCAAATAACTATAGAAAGAATCAGCAAAACAAAGAGTTGGTTCTTCGAAAAAATTAACAAAATGGACAGACCCTTAGCAAATCTTATCAGAAAAAGAAGAGAACACACCCAAAAAAATAAACTCAGAGATGAGAATAGAAACATCACCACAGAAGAAAACAAGATTCAAAACATTATAAGGGAATATTTCTAAAAATATTATGCTAATAAGTGTGAGAACTAGGCAGAAATGGACCTTTTCCCAGCAAATATTGACATGCCAAAACTAAACCAGATGAGTTAAACCATCTTAACAGGCCCATATCAAGCAATGAAATAGAAACAGCAATAAGAGACCTCCCAGCTAAGAAAAGGCCAAGGCCAGATGGTTTTACAGTGGAATTCTACAAGGCCTTCAAAGTAGAGCTCACACCAATACTCCTCCAACTCTTCAATGAAATTGAAAGAGAAAGTTCACTACCGAACACATTCTATGAAGCCATCATAACCCTCATCCCAAAACCAGACAGGGAGTCATCAAAAAAAAAGAACTATAGACCCCTTTCTTTGATGAACATTGATGCAAAACTTTTCAACAAAATTTTGGCCAATCGACTTCAACAATTCATCCAAAAAATCATACACCACAATCAAACAGGATTCATTTCAGGGATGCAAAGCTGTTTCAATATACGCAAATCAATTAATATTATTCATCACATCAACAGAAGCAAGAATAAGAACCATATGGTTATCTCAATAGATGCAGAAAAAGCATTCGACAAGATCCATCACCCCTTTATGATGATTTTGGAAAAATTCGAAATCCATGGAACATTTCTCAATATAATAAAGGCTGTATATGACAAACTTACAGCCATCATTATACTAAATTGTGAAAAACTAAAGCCATTTCCTCTTAACTCAGGAACAAGACAAGGATGTCCACTCTCTCCACTTCTCTTCAATCTAGTATTAGAATTTCTAGCTACAACAATACGACAAGATGCAAACATAAAGGCGATCCAAATAGGGAAAGAATAAATAAAATTCTCCCTCTTTGCAGATGACATGATCTTGTATTTAAAGAATCCCATAGACTCCACTCCCAAATTACTCAACCTGATTCAAAACTTTGCAAAGTAGCAGGGTACAAAATTGACTCCCATTAATCAATGGCTGTTCTGTATTCCAACAATGAGAAAAGTGTGGCTGAAATTAGGAACGCAACTCCATTAATAATAGCCCAACGAAAAATAAATTAGCCAGGAATTAACTTAACCAAAGAAATGATGGACCTCTATGATGAAAACTTTAAAATCTTGAAAAAGGAAATCAAAACAGAACTTAGAAAATGGCAAAACCTCCCATGCTCCTGGATTGGAAAGATTAATATCATGAAAATGGCAATACTTCCCAAGGCTATCTACAAATTCAATGCAATACCTATCAAAATTCCAACCTAATTCTTCAAGGAAATAGAAGAGGTAATCCAAAAGTTCATATGGAACAATAAAGACCCCGAATAGCAAAAACGCTCCTCAATGGAAAGAACACTGCTTGAGGAATATGAATACCAAATTTCAAACTCTACTATACAGCCATAGTATTCAAAGCATGTGGGTACTGGCCCAAGAGCAGACCTCAGGACAAATGAAATAGAATTGAAATTCCAGAAATGAACCTACAGACCTATAGCCATCGAAAGTTCGATAAGAGAGCTAAAAACATAGAATGGAAAAAAGACAGCCTCTTCAGTAAATGGTACTGGCAAAATTGGTTAACTACTTGTAGAAAACTAAAGCTAGGTATGTATATATCACCCTGCACCACGATCAACTCCCAATGGATCAAAGACCTCGGAGTCAAAGCAGACACACTGAAAACATTACATGATGGAATAGGAGAAGCCCTAGGTCTCCTTGGGCAGGCCGAAATTTTCTGAATAGAGACCCGGAAACACACCAAATCAAAGAAAGTTTGGACAAATGGGATTGCATGAAGTTGCAGAGCTTCTGCATGGCAAAGTCATAGCTAGCAAGATCAATAGAAAGCTCATGGATTGGGAGAAGATCTTCACTAGCCATACAATGGACAAGGTTCTCATATCTAAAATATACTTGGAAATCAAAAAATTACATCCTCCAATAACAAATCTCCAAAGAAACAACTGCCCAATAAATAAGTGGGCTAAAGTCTTAAAGAGAAACTTACTTCTCTGAAGAAGAAAGAAGGATGGCCAATAGACAAATGAAGAAATGCTCAACCTCCCTAGTCATTAAAAAAAAATGCAACTCAAAACAACATTGAGATACCACCTCACCCCAGTTAGAATTGCAAAAATCAAGATCTCTAATAGCAACAGATGCTGAAGGGGATGTGGACAGAAGGGAACCTTACTTACTTGTTGGTGGGGGGGGGGAAACTTGTTCAACCACTGTGGAAAGTAGTATGGAGGCTCCTCAATAGTCTCCACATAGAGCTCCCCTATGACCCAGCAATCCCACATTTGGGCATTTACTCAAATTTTTACAAACAAGACCACACTAAAGCTACCAGCACAACTATGTTTAATGCAGCATTATTTACCATAGCTAAGATATGGAACCAACCCAGATGCCCCTCAGTAGATGAATAGGTCAAAAAAATGTGGTATATATAAATAATGGAATTCTATGCCTCCATCAGAAAGAATGACATTGCCGCTTTTGTTAGGAAATGGAAAGTCTTGGAAAAAATTATATTAAGTGAAGTCAACCAAGCCTTAAGAAACATAGGTCCCATGGTTTCCCTTATTTGCAATTTCTAGTATAAGTATGAGTCAAGCAGAAAAGGTCAGATAATATGATGTTAGGAAAATGAACCCTTAGATATGTATTGAAATGTTTTTTTTCTTCATGTATTTGTTTCTAATGCAATTATAAGATTATTTGTTTCTTGCTTTGTATGTCCCTCCCCCACAGTCTAACCCCTGCTTTCACTGTATTTGATGTCAGTATAATTTGTGGAGGGGAAAGGGAAAAACAAGTTGTTTAAATAAGGATACAGGTGGACCTGTTGCAACAATGAGAAGTACAAGTTGTCATGTCAAAAACAAACTTTATAACTTTGGTGTGGGGCGGGGGGGGGGTAGATTTGAGTGGGGGGGTGAGGGGAGACTGGGAAGGGATGTGAAGGGTAAAGAAAGGGGGATGCTTCAATGTTTGATAAGAAATGTACTCATTATCTTGCCCATGTAATTGTAACCTCTCTGTACAGTATTTTCACAATTAAAAAAATCCCATGGACTGCACTCTCAAATTACTCATGCTGCTTGAAGATTTGGCAGAGTAGCAGGTTATATAATTAACCTTCAAAGCATCAATGAGAAGAGAGCAGCTGAAATAAGGAAAGCAACTCCATTAATAACAGTCCCACAAAAAATAAAATACGTAGAAATTAACCATAGAAGTGGGGGAACTCTATAATGAAAACTTTAAAAGTCTGAAAAAGAAAATCTAAGGATTTAGAAAGTGGAAAAACCTCCCATCTTCACGGATTGGAAGAATTAACATGGAAATGGCAATACTTCCCAAAGTTATCTACAAATTCAAAGCAATAGCTATCAATATTCCAACCTCATTCTTCAAGGAAATAGAAGAAACAATCCAAAATTTTATATGTAACAATAAAAGAACCTGAATAGCAAATACAACTCTCAACAGATAGAACAATGCTGGAGGAATACCAATACCAAATTTGAAACTCTGCTAAAAAGACAGTAATCAAAACAGCTTGATACTGGCACAAGAAGAGATCTCAGGACAAATAGAATAGAATTGAAAAGGCAAAAATTAACTCACAGACAAATAGCCACATAATCGTTGATAAGGGATCTAAATAAACTACAATGGAAGGATTACATTTTCAGTAAACGATTCTGGCAAAATCCGTTAATCACCTGTAGAAAACTAAAGCTTTTGTAGATCCTTAAATAACACCCTGCACCAGAATGAACTCCAAGTGGATTAAAGGCCTTGGAGTTAAAGCAGACACCAAGAGAACCTTACATGATGTAATTGGAGAAACCTTTGGTCTCCCTGGCCCAGGCCGAAATTTTCTTAATAGAGACTCAGAAATACAACAAATCGAAGAAAGTTTGGACAAAGGGGACTGCATGAAGCTGCAGTGCTTCTGCAAGGCAAAGGACATTCCTAGCAATTTCAATAGAAAGCCCAAGCATTGGGAAATGATCTTCACTAGCCATACAACGAATAAGGGTCTCATATATAAAATATACTTGAAATTATAAAAATTAAATCCCCCAACAACGAATCGTCAAAGAAACAACTGCCCAATAAATAAGTGGGCTAGAGAGTGAAAGAAAATGTTCTCTGAAGGGGAAATAATAATGGCAAATACACACAAAGATACGCTCAACCTCTCTAGCCATAAAAGAAATGCAAATCAAAACAACATTTAGATTTCCCCCTCACCTGTTGCAGCGGCTACAATCGAGAACTCTAATAACAAAAGATGCTTGTGGGGATGGGGCCAGAAGGGAATCCTACTGCATTCTTGGTGCGAGTGTAAAGTTGTTCACCCATTTTGGAAACTAGTATGGAGTTTCCCAAAAAGACTCCACACAGAACTCCCCTATGACCCAGCAATCCCACTTTTGGGCATTTACCCATATGATCACAAAAAAGACCATACTAAAACTCCAAGTACAACTATGTTTATTACAGCATTATTTACCATAACTAAGATATGAAACCAACCCAGATGCCCCTCAGTAGATGAATGGATCAAAAAAATGTGGTATATATACACAATGGAATTCTATGCCTCAAAAAGAATTACATTGCCCCATTTGTTAGGAAATGGAAAAACTTGGAAAAAATTTTATGAAGTGAAGTAAGCCATGCCCAAAGAAACACAAGTCCCATAATTTCCTTTATTCACAACAACTAGTATATATCTGGGACAAGCAGCAAAGGTCAGATAAGATGATGTTAAGCGAAATGAACCCAAGATAGGGACACAGGGTGTTTTTTGTTTTCTTCCTTGCTATTCTCTCTAACGTATTTTAAGGGACTATGTGATTTTTTGTTGTTGTTTTGTATGTCCCCCCCCCCCTGTTTTCGCTGTATTTAATGTTTGTATAATTTGGGGAGGGGAAGAGAAATAACAAACTGCTTAAATAAGGATACGGATTGACCCATTGCAACAATGAGATGTACAAGACGTTATTTTGAAAAACGAACTTTACAATGTAGGCAGGGATAAGGATGGGCAGAGGTGGTGTACTTGAAGAGTTGGAGGGACAGGATGGCAGGGGAAAAACAAAGAAGGAGGCATCAATTTTGGATAAGAAATGCACTCAATTGTAATCCCTCAGTACAGTATTTTCACAATAAAAAATTTATTTAAAAATATGTTATGTCAAAAATGAATTTTATGGAGCTGGGTAGGTGGCTCAGTGGTAGAGTGCTTGCCTGGCATGCATGAGGCCCTGGGTTCGATTCCTAAGCACCACATGAGCAAAAAGAAAAAAGCTGGAAGTGGTAGAGCACTAACCTTGAGCAGAAGAGCTGAGGGACAGTGCCCAGGCCCAGAGTTCAAGCCCCACGACCAGACACACACAAAAAAATGAACTTTATAATTTATGCAAGTGAGTGGGAGGGAGTGTAGGAGTGTGGTTCTGGAGAAGTTGGAAGGGATGGCAGGGGAAAGTTAAAGGAGGAGGCCACAATGCTTGTTAAGAAAAACACTCCTTATCTTCCTCCTGCAATTGTAACCACTCTGTACAGTATTTTCACAATAAAAAACTTATTTTTAAAAAAGATGTTAAATGAAATTAACACCAAGATAGGGATTCAACTTTCTTGCTATAGTTTTTAAGGTATTTGTAATAAACTGTGTGATTTCGTTTTTTCCTTTGGTGTGTTCCTCCCCCATAATATAAACCCTCTTTTCACTATATTTAATTCTAGTGCACTGCATCGTATACACATTTATCTAATTTGGGGTGAGGAAGGGAAAAAACAAGTGCATCCATTCGCACAGGGCTCGATTTCTATGATTTTAGCCATAGCAATTCTTCTATTCTCATTTGATAGTGGAGATAAGAAGGTTTATGACTCTCCTGTGGGGCTAGCATTACAAAAAAAATGATACAGTGATCTCAAACTCTTGGGTTGATAATATTTCTTTAATGAGGAAAGAGTGCCAGGATCCATAAATTGTATATGGACCTGTAGAAACGTACATATATATTCAATTTGACCTATGTTTACTCAAATATGATTTTATATAGAATTTACAATGCATTGTTTGGGTGATTTAAAATATATTTGAAAATATCCAAAATTGAGGGTCATCACATGTGTCTTTTTACAAACAAAATAGCAGAAACTATGCCTCTCCTAAAGCTTTGGAACTTATGTAGCAGTGTTACATGAACATAAAAAATAATTTTCTACAAACAGTACAGTGAACCTTCAAATATTGTGAAATTTTTGATGAAAATAAGAGCAATTTTGTAATAAACATCCTCAATATAGAAAAGAGACAATGCATCTCCCATGTTATATTTATAACTATGGCATGAAAACTAAAGTACCCAAACTGAATTATAGGCCATATGATAATACAGTGAGTGTTTTAACAAAATAATCTAACGTTTATGAATACCATTAATATTCATTTTGGTCATTAGGCAATAGGGAGAAAAAGGGAACCACCTCTAATATTTGTGAAATATTGCACACACAGTTTGACATAATTGACCACACAAAACATCTTGCCTTTGTTCTGCTTTGAATAGGGATCTAAAAACAGCTCTCTACATATAAACAAGTTGGACTACGATTGTCTTACTTTCCAGTACATGCTGCTGAGATATCAGAAGAAAAACAAAAATCTCACTATGACATTTATGCCCACAGTGTCTCTCATATTTTCACATACATTTCCCCCAACTTATTACAAAAACAATACTCAAATTTATCCATGAAATAAAGAAGTTATGGAATATCAACATGTTCCAATGAAACATTATCTCTTTACATTTCACAAGATGGTATGGGAACTTGCATGACTTGATTTTGTGATTTTTATCGTAAGGACACTGCAATAACCTCTCCGGATCCACAGATTCCTCTGAAAGAGAACAAATACCTTGGGAAAATCAGTATATTGGGGAACATGCAAGTCTTCAATGTTGCTTCCTATATTAACTCTACTTTAGCTCAGGAATCCCTATTTGGGGAATATAGATTCAAAATATGACAAAGGGTATTACTCTGGAATTTAACTTCTGATGTACTCTCAGTTCCTATTAGGTAGTTATTAATTTTTATTATGAAAAATATCCTAGTTAAAAAATTATTTGTTTGAGTCAAATGGAACTGTTAGCTTCTTTTTTTATCTTCTGAAAGAACACATCCATTGAGTACCTCTGATTTAATTGCTTTCTGACATTTCAATCAAGAATGTGTCCATAGTTCACATTCTTTTGCACCTTTCAATCTAGCACATCAAAAGTCATAATTATAATTATCAAAATGTCTAAAGTTTCAGTTTCAATCAAAACGAATCCTACTATCCTATCCTCTAAGTTCTTGTCAATATGTTTTCCAAACAAGAAAAAGAAATAGCATGAACTAGATCTTCTAAAATATTTTCCAATAACAAATATGTCAACATATTTACCTTTTTCCATTGTGATAGACAGATAAATATCAGCAAGTCCTGCAGGTTAAAACATTCTCTGAGAGAAAACATGACTAAATACTTGAAAACTACATGTCTTACACGTTGTGATTCCATCAGCGATATGAAAAACAACTTGGTAGAACCTATTCATCTCTAATACATTTTTTTGCTAGATACATTTGAATTGAAATATATTGATCTGTCTACTTCACAAATTATGGTCACTTATAGCAATCTGTAGAAATGTATATGTTTTAATTCAAAATATTTCATATTTTTCAGGCATTTTTCTTTATCATACCAAAACAGAGGTTGATGTATCATGACAACTTTTAAGGAAATGTGGAAAAGGTTTTCTAAATTATTAATGTCTGAATTAACAAATTCCAAATTCCATTTTACAAATATGTATTACCTATTGCAAATATGCACTTATCTGAAGGAGGATTTGCTGTTCTCATAGATACATTGTGATTTCTATTCAGATTATAAGATCAGTATGGAGTATTATTCGGGTAACTGCTTCTTAAAGAAGATATGTATCACAAAGACAAGGAATCATTGAGAAACCATAGAGTCAAAGTTTGAAATGGGTGCTGTCGTTCAATAGGGAGTAAACTTCAGTACTACAGTGTCCAGGGTCATGAAGCAGAGCCAGAAGGAATTAAACTTATGACTATTTTAACGCACATAAAAGTGATGGAAATACATGTAAATTTTAAATTCCCCAGAATGGAAATAGGCATTTTCTGAAGCCCAAGGAAGTGAAGAATTTTCAATATAATACCAATGAACAATACTGACTAGTTGGAGAAAATTATAAGAACTAAAATTGGGATGTCAACGAGAAATGGCCCAGTCACATAGATGAGCCAAAATGATGATTTCCATGTCTAAGATGTAAAAGTAGGAAAAGAGGGCAAGGGACTTTGACCTGTCTCGTTCAGTTAAATGGATTCACCAAACAAGTCAGTATCTCTTCCTCCCCACGACAGACGATGTCCCACTAGTAGGTTTTAAACAGCGACAGCTATTTCTGTATAATGACTTCTCTGCATGGGGCCACCGTTATTGTGATGTATCTCATAAATCTCACTTCCATTTTACCAACTGATGGAACTCAGCCGTACTTCCGCATATGATAATGCAAGTGTTGACTTCCGGCCTGATCACGGAAGACAAAGTCCCATTTCTCTTTGGTATGCATTGGTGGATTCCAATTCAGTATAATAGAAATGTGGGAGTATTCAGTAGAGCAATAATGTGAAAGGATGTGTCACACATTTGATCTCCACATCAACTACTGGTTCTATGTAAAATGTTCCGCCTAAACATCTGTACACTTACTATGGTCTATATAGCCACAATAAATCATTCTTTACATACTATTCTTTCCTTGTTTAGTTTCTTTACTCATCAATATTTTTATTAGCAGACAGTTTCACAAAAAGATCCTTCTAGAAATTAATCACCTTCTGCCAAAAACTTTCCTTAGCCTTCCTTGTAGATATGATTGATTTTGTACATATTTTTTAATTCACATTTTTTATTAAAATTCATGTAAAGTAAGATTAATGTACTCTAGGATTTCTCAAAGCAAATAGTCACAAATATTAAATGAAAACAGCAACAGAGAAACAAGTTTACAGATTAATTTCTTCATTTATGTATCATATATTTTAACTTATACAAATATTAATGTTTTAAATACTATAAAATAAACATATAAAAGCTATACAAAAATACTTTTGAATGTATGTCTTTAGAAATGCCTTTGCATTATTTAATCACCAATAATATAAACTACATGCAAGTTTCCTGCCCTATAACTTTCGATTATAGAATTTGCAAATCAAGAATCTATTGACAGGTTTATGTAGGACACATGAAATTCAGTTAGGTCTTAATGAAATATGAAGTTATTATGCCTAGTTTTGCAAGATGAATTGAAGTGTTTGTGACATATAAGAGGTGGTACATTATTTATATGGCACATTTATAGTATTATATAGGTTTCATATCATTATTTTCCATAAACACCAAGTAACTTTTTTTTTTTTGTTGGTCGTGGGGCTTGAACTCTGGGCCTGGGCGCTGTCCCTCAGCTCTTCAGCTCAAGGCGAGCGCTATACCACTTGAGCTACAGCGCCACTTCCGGTTTTCTGGTGGTTTATTGGAGATAGGAGTCTCACGGTCTCTCCTGCCCGGGCTGGCTTTGAACCACGATCCTCAGATCTCAGCCTCCTGAGTAGCTAGGTTTACAGTCGTGAGCCACCAGTGCCCGGCCCAAGTAACTTTTTTAAGTTACTTTTTTAAGCTATTCAGGAGGCTGAGATCTGAGGATAATGGTTCAAAGCCAGCCTGGGCAGGAAAGACCGTGCAACTCATCTCCAATGAAGCACTAGGAAACATGAAGTGGTGCTGTGGTTCAAGTGGTAGAGTGCTCACCTTCAGCTTTAAGATATTTATATTTGCAAGTGGTTACTTCATTCCTTGCTGGATAAACTTCATTGAGGAGAAATGTACACTGCCCTCCATTAGCCCTATTTCAGTGGCTGAAATATAATGCAGTTATTATTTTTTTGCTGGAAGTATTTTTAGCACATGGATATATACTTCCCTAGATCAAACAGACCATTGAAACAAGGGTCATATAAAGTAACTTCTATGTAGTTATAAAAAGTACGATAATAGTTCTAATGAAATAGATGCTAAGAAGACACCAGCAGAACACTTCTATCAAAGCTTAGCACAATTCCAGTGAATTCTATGACGAAAATGATAGCACTCAGAAATGGAATCTTCCCTTTGGTCTTTGGGCCAGAAGGGAGCATTTCAATTGAGACAGCTGGCCCGATGATGAAGGACCTGAAATCCTCAACGTGAAATGTTTACGTCATTGTTACATTAAGTATGGAACCAAACAGAGGAGACGTTGGAAGTGATCACTGCAAATGATATGCCTATTGATGGAAGGGCTTCCTGTTATCTTTGATGGGTCTCCTTACCTTTAGCAGATACCTTAATGTGCACATAATTCTTATCATTCTTCCCATTTATGTTACTGCTTTTATTCTTAGGGCTAACCATTACTCATATTCAGAGATTTTCTGAATATCAGCTGCTATCTTCCTACCGCTTCTTTGTTATGTCTAGTTTTCTAGGTTTAATTGAAATGCCTGGACACTACTCTCTGAAGCATTTTTTGTATCATGGAATGACAGCACCAATCATTTAATTCTTCCTGAATATTCTACAACTCAGGAAATTTACGCTGTAGACTTTTCTAGGATGCTATTCAGCAATTTTTTCTAGCAGTTCAGTTCGTTCTTCTTCTTTTTTTTTTTGGAGGGGGTGATCCAGTTGTGGGTCCTGAACTGAGGGCCTGGGTGATGTCCTTTAGCTCTTCAGATCAAGGCTAGTGCTCTACCACTTGAGCCAAACCCCCATTCTGGTTTTGCTTTTTGCTTATGTGGTACTGAGGAATCGAACCCAGGGCCTCATGCATGCAAGGCAAGTGCTCTACCACTGAACAATCTTCACTGTCCCTCCAGCAGTCCTTAATAGAAGGCAGGTAAGTAGTAATGTATACTTTGGAAAAATAACATTATCCAGTCCCATGAACTTTTCTATGAAAATATATTTTCAGGAGCATCCAGAGAATACTCAGGCATAATTTTGAACTGTGATCCACAATGTGTAAAAGCATTATGAAATTCAGTAAACAAAATATTTATATGGAAATAAATTTTATAAAAAATTTGGTTATAAATCAAATATTTCTGTGAATTTGTCTACATATCCTTCATATACACAATACCACTGGATTAATTCCGGAAACACTACTCACTTTTAAGGTCAAAATATATATGGAGGAAATTCTGAGAGTTCTTCATATCTAAAATAGGATGTCAAACAAATTTAGTAGTTTTACTCCTGTACTATATGTTGAGATAATATTGCAATTCTTTTCACGTCAACATAGGATATTTCCAAGTTACAAACTGAGGCAACACCATTTAATTACTCCATGATAACTCAAAGCTTTAAACCTCATACTGAATATGACTTGTTGTTTAAATTATAATTCTTCTGGAAGGGAAAATTTCAATATTCTAGAGATTTGTCTTAAGAGAACATTTGAAAATATTAAGGTCCAATCAATACTTTCCATTCTTTCTCGATATACTCTTTAAATCATTGTTTTGCTTCTTAGTGATGAACTGTGTAAATGTGTGTGTGCTTAAGCCTTTCTATGTTCATGCCAATTTTTTTGTGTCTCATATGCCTGCGAATGAAATATTTATTTTGACATGGTGCAGTCTTGTTTCACCTTATACCTCCACACTTGCAAAAATGAAAATTTTCTTATATTAATTAGGGAATCATCAATGGTCTCATTATTTTAAAGGGATTAACCTAAACACAGATAAGTGAAATATGGCACCTTGCAATACTATTTAATATAAATTAGTTGTACCCTACTCCATCCCACACTATTGCTTTCCTATCACCTAATTTGGATAACCATAAAGTGCTCTATCATCTGCACACATGGCAAATATTGATGTCTAGAGTTCTCAAGATACAGATAGGATAAAACAATTTTTAACGGGAGTCAGTCTTTAGAATCTCCTCCTATTGATGTGTAGAATTGAACTATTCTTCACAGGCATGAATCATTTATATAGTTATGAAAAGATAACTGATTATTCCACATCATTCTGAATTGGTCCCTAATAACACTACCTTCTGTGACTGTTATTATGTTGCAAACATTTGAATATTTCACACTTCCTAATGGAATTAAGACTATTCTGTGTTTGAACATAGGTGAAATTTTATCTATGACACTTCTTTTGTAATTGTACTGAAGATTATTTATTACATCAGTATGATATTTTGCATATATGGCTATAATTTTTGTCAATTCATGTTAGTCTTCGCAACAGAATAAGGCATATTTCATCACACTGTGAGATGCAAGAGTTTAGAAAAACAGCAACAGAGAACAAAATGGGTGATGAATTCATATAAAATCATGAATTAACTATTTCCAAAGTTAGTACATTATATTGTATTTTATATCACTTCCTGTGATGACTTTTGAATATCTGTAATTCCCGAACATACATGGGTTAATAAATGAGATGTATTTCCAAAAGTGTTACAAAAATTTTGGAGGTTATTCATTTGCCATGACATTAAATTGGAAAAAGTAGACTGAAACTATAGAACTTCTGCAATGATTCGCATAACAAGAAAATGGTAAGAAATGACAATGGAGAAACATATGTATTAGAAACACTAACAAGAAAATATGCTGGATATGACCTGTAAAACTTGGGGAAGGGATTATGATTGGAAAGAGAGAGATAAATGAGGAAATGGGTAGCATGTTCAACATCAATTGTGCTCATTAGCTTTCTTATGTAATTATACCCCTTCTCTATAACACCATGACAATAAAATTAAAATAAAAATAAAAGATAAATCCTAAAAAAGATGGGATGACTAGTGGTACATATCCCATATTCAACTCCCTTTGAAACAGATGAGAATGATAGTATCTATTAGTAATTCTTTGAATACTACTGGTGTCATTAGCTCCTTTTGGATATACAAAACAAATAGAGAACAAAAGAATTTTAGGTTAATTAGCCAAGGCTATCTGTAAAATTCTGATATCTAGATCATTCCTGAGTATAATTGTTTTAGTTCCACATTACAGGATGTATGTTAAGGTCTTTTGCTTAGGAAATATATAAATAAGATTTTGTCATAATCTTTTGCATGAACCCCTCTAGGCCATTTGAAACATTTCTCATTTCCAAAACTGAGATTTAGTAAATAAATGTGATGATTAAGATCAGAAGAGTTTTATTTTTTTCCTCCTGTTCAATCTGAACAACTTTTTGAAAGGGCATGCTTCTCATTTGCAGCGAACCAGAAAATGGTTCTTCATAATTGCTTCAAAACAAAAATCGTTTCTTTTTGTCTCACAATAAGTTAATTCATTGTTCCTGGGAATTGTAATTTAAGGGTAACGAATCTTCAATAAAATCACTGTAATATATGTATGCTTTGCTGTACAGTAAAGAGCATTGTACTGTCTTCACTGTTTTAGATTTACCAGTGATTAAATGTTTCACTTTACATACAAATTTTAATACTAAATAAATCATTAGAAAATTTGGTATCATATAGAACTGTTATAGAGATCTATATGCTCCATGCACAAGATGCACAACGACAATTGAGGGAGCACTTTCAAGATTATTTTTAGACATGAACACACTGCTGTTCAGAGTTGTGACAGAATCACTCTGTAAGAGGTGATCATTGAGTAAAGTGATTCAAATAATATGAAAGATTTATGTTCCAGTAGTTACTCGTATTGAAGGACCTACATAAAAAGGAAATGTATGCTGAACATTTTAAAAAGTGATTGTTCAAAACTCCACTGGAACTAGCAATACAAAAAATTATAATACATCGAGATATGGTGAAATTAATCAATTTTACAAAATAATCTGCAGCCTGTTTCAGCTTTCTTTGTTTTCTTTTGATGCTTCTGTATGTTAATTTAGATCCTCACACTTACTGGACAAGTTCTCTACCACTTTCCTTTAATATGTATGTGCTCAGTCACATCTTCAGCCTCTTTTTCCATTGGTTGTTTTTGAGGTAGATCTCATTCTATGCTTTCCTATTTATATTTGAAAGGATTCTGTTTGCTATTCAGGCACACACCTAGAGACCACAATTTTATATTTTATAGGTTTCCTTTTGTTGCTGGGATGACAGGCACAGGTCATCACTTCCAATTTCCCTTGGTCAAGATTTTGTTTCAAGGACATTTCTGTCTGGACTTGTGTTGAACTTTGATTCTTCCATTCCATGCCTTCAAAGGACCTTGGATTATAGGTAACAGTCAGGGGTATTCAGTTATAATTTTGGGGTAACAATGTCTTCATTTCATATGCCAGGTTCATCTTGAACATTTCAAGTAGTCCACATTCACTTAAACCCAATATACTCCTGCCTAATTCTCAAATGCTGGGATTATAGATAATCACCACTATGCCTGGTTTCTTAATATTTGTTGATGTTATTTTAACTTTCACATAACATATATGTGTAAGCCATCAGCATCTGGATCTGGATCTTCTTGCTTCTTTTCTTCCTTCCTTCTTTCCTTCTATAATATAGAATATATATAATATATGATATATATATGTATATATATATATACATATATATATTATATATATATATTATATATATAATATATATATATGATGCAGGGCACCGTCATTAAATTCAGTGAAATCTCGACTTAAAACGCCAGGGGAAGAATATACAAAAGACACAAAAAATCACATAATATATTATAAATCTATTAAAAAATAGCAAGAAAAATGAAAGCACTTTTGTCCCTCGTTTGGGGTTCATTTTTAATATCATCCTATATTGTCATATGTACTTAGTTTTTGAGATTTTTTTGCTTGTCCTAGACATACAATAGTTATTGAAAATAAAGGACACCATGAGAACTATGTTACTTTGTTCCTGGCTTACTTCATTTAATATAATTTTTTCTCAACAATTTCCATTTTCCAACAAATGGAGCATTGCAATGCTTTCTAATGGAGGCAGAAATACATAGTGTGTTTGTACGTGTATAATGTATATTATGTATATGTATATATTATATATGTATATATATGTATCATATTTTCTTGATCGATTCATTTACTTATGGGCATCTAGGTTGTATCCATATGTTAGGTATGGTTAATAGTACTGTGTTAACATCATTTTGTAAGCTTTAATATATCCTTGTTTGTGCTCATTTGGTAAAATCCCCAAAATGGGATTGCAGGATCAGAGGGGAGCTCTATGTGTAATCTTTTGAGGAACCTCAATAATGTTTTCCAAAGTGGTTGTACAAGAGTACTCAAAACAATAATGCAGCAGGGTTCCCTTTTGGCCACATCTCCTCCAGAATCTGATTTTTTTAATTGTGAGAATATCTTTTTTTAAATTTTTTAAATTTAATTTAATTTTTTTTTGTGAACATACTGTACAGAGGGGTTACAATTACATGGGCAGGATAATGCGTACATTTCCTATCAAGCATTGCAGCCTCCTCCTTTGTTTACCCTTCACATCCCTCTCTACCTCCTCCCTACCCCCTCACCACCCAAACCTCCCCCCTCGGCCCCCCCCCCCGCCCCCACCAACGTTGTAAAGCTCGTTTTCGACATGACAACTGTACTTCTCATTGTTGCAACAGGTCCACCTGTATCCTTAAAAGACTTGTTTTTCCCCATCTCCTCCACAAGTTATACTGACATCAAATATAGTGAAAGCAGGGTTATACTGTGGGGTAGGGACAGACAAAGCAACAAAGAGATAATCTTATAAATGTCTTAGAAACAAATGCATGAAATAAAAAAGCATTAAAATACATATCTAAGGGTTCATTTTCCTAACATCACATTATCTGACCTTTTCTGCTTGACTCATACATATGCTAGATATTGAAAATAAGGGAAACCATGGGACCTGTGTTTCTTTGGGCCTGGCTTACTTCACTTAATAAAATTTTTTCCAAGTTTTTCCATTTCCTAACAAATGGGGCAGTGTCATTCTTTCCGATGGACATATAGAATTCCATTGTGTATATATACCAGATTTTCTTGATCCATTCATCTACTGAGGGGCATCTGGGTTGGTTCCATATCTTAGCTATAGTAAATAATGCTGCAATAAACATAGTTGTGCTGGTAGTTTATGTGGTCTTGTTTGTAAACATTTGAGTAAATGCCCAAAAGTGGGATTGCTGGGTCATAAGGGAGCTCTATGTGAAGTCTTTTAGGGAAATTCCATACTGCTTTCCAATGGTTTCCAGTGGTTGAACAAGTTTACACTCCCACAAACAATGAAGTAAGGTTCTTTTCTGTCCACATCACCTCCAGCATCGGTTGTTGTTAGAGTTGTTGATTATAGCCATTCTAACTGGCTTGAGGTGGTATCTCAATGTTGTTTTGATTTGCATTTCTTTTATGGTTAGTGAGGTTGAGCATTTCTTCATGTGTCTATTGGCCATCCTTCTCTCTTCTTCAGAGAAGTTTCTCTTCAAGTCTTTAGCCCACTTATTTATTGGGCAGTTGTTTTTTTGAGGATTTGTTGTTGGGGGATTTAATGTTTTGAGTTCCAAGTATATTTTAGATATGAGACCCTTGTCTGTTGTATGGCTAGTGAAGATCTTCTCCCAATCTATGGGCTTTCTAATGATCTTGCTAGCTATATCCTTTGCCATGCAGAAGCTCTGCAACTTCATGCAATCCCATGTGTCCAACCTTTCTTTGATTTGTTGTGTTTCCGGGTCTCTATTCAGAAAATATCAGCCGGAGCCAAGGAGACCTTGGGTTTCTACTATTCCATCCTGTAATGTTTTCAGAGTGTCTGCTTTGACTTCGAGGTCTTTGATCCATGTGGAGTTGATTCTGGTGCAGGGTGATATATTAGGATCTAGCTTCAGTTTTCTACAAGTAGTTAACCAATTTTGCCAGCACCATTTACTGAAGAGGCTGTCTTTCTTCCATTCTATTGTTTTAGCTCCCTTATTGAAGATTAGATGGCTATAGGTCAGTGGGTTCATTTCTGGATTTTCAATTCTATTCCATTGGTCCTGAGGTCTGTTCTTATGCCAATAACAAGCTGTTTTGTTTACTATGGCTTTATAGTAGAGTTTGAAATTTGGTATTGATTTTCCTCCAGCAGTGTTCTTCCCCTTGAGGAGCGTTTTTGCTATTCGGAGTCCTTTATTGTTCCATATGAATTTTTGGATTGCCTCTTCTATTTCCTTGAAGAATGAGATTGGAATTTTGATAGGTATCGCGTTGAATTTGTAAATAGCCTTGGGAAGTATTGCCATTTTCACGATGTTAATCTTTCCAATCCAGGAGCATGGGAGGTTTTGCCATTTTCTATGTTCTGTTTTGATTTCCTTTTTCAAGATTTTAAAGTTTTCATCATAGAGGTTCTTCACTTCTTTGGTTAAGTTAATTCCTAGGTATTTTATTTTTTGTGGGGCTATTACAAATGGAGTTGCTTTCCTAATTTCAGCCACACTTTTCTCGTTGTTGGCATACATAAATGCTATTGATTTTGGGGAGTTAATTTTATACCCTGCTACTTTGCCAAAGTTTTGAATCAGCTTGTGTAATTTGGGAGTGGAGTCTATGGGATTCTCTAAATATAAGATCATGTCATCAGCAAAGAGGGAGAGTTTTATTTCTTCTTTCCCTATTTGGATCCCCTTTATATCTGCATCTTGTCTTATTGCTGTATCTAGGCATTCTAATACTAGAATGAAGAGAAGTGGAGAGAGTGGACATCCTTGTCTTCTTCCTTAGTTAAGAGCAAATGGCTTTAGTTTTTCACCATTAAGTATAATGCTGGCTGTAGGTTTGTCATATACAGCCTTTATCGTATTGAGGAATGTTCCATGGATTCCTAATTTTTCCAAAACCTTCATCATAAAGGGGTGTTGGATCTTGTTGAATGCCTTTTCTGCATCTATTGAGATAACCATGTGGTCCTTATTCTTGCTCCTGTTGATGTGATGAATAATTATGAGAATATCTTACAGAGGATTTACAATTACATGGGCAAGATAACGAGAACATTTCTTATCAAGCATTGTTGCCTCCTTTTCGTTTCCTCTTCCCATCCCTTCCAATACTCCCCCACTTCCCGCACACGATCCTCCACCTCCACCATAGTTGTAAAGTTCACTTTTCGACATAATGACTTGTATATCTCATTGTTGCCATGGGTCCACCCATATCCCTAATTAAACGATTTGTTTTTTTTCCTTTTCCTGCCACAAATGATACCGACATGAAACACAGTAAAAGCATAGGTTATTCCATGGGGGGAGGGACATACAAAGCAACATAGAAATCAGCTTATAAATATGTTAGAAACAATTGCATGAAAAGAAAGGGAAAAAAAAAAACATTTGAATACTTATCTTGGGCTTCATTCCTCTAAAATAATCTTATCTGGACTTTTCTGCTTGACTCAGACATCTACTAGTTATTGCAAATAAGGGAAACCATGGGACCTATGTTTCTTTGGGCTTGACTTACCTCACTTAATATAATTTTTTCCAAGTCTTTCCATTTCCTAACAAATGGGGCAGTGTCATTCTTTCTGATGGAGGCATAGAATTCCATTGTGTATATATATCACATTTTCTTGAACCATTCATCTACTGAGGAGCATCTGGGTTGGTTCCATATCTTAGCTAAGATAAATAATGCTGTACTAAACATAGTTGTCCTGATAAGTTTAGTACTGTCTGGTTTTTGATCATTTGGATAAACACCCAAAAGTGGGATTGATTGGTCATAGGGGGGCTCTATGTGGAGTCTTTTGAGAAACATCCATACAGCTTTCCAGAGTGGCTGAACAAGTTTACACTCCCACCAACAATGTAGTAAGGTTCCCTTCTGTCCAAATCCCCTCAAGCATCTGTTGTTATTAGAGTTCTTAATTATAGCCATTCTAACTGGGTGAGGTGTTATCTCAATGTGTTTTGATTTGCATTTCTTTTATAGCTAGAGAGGTTGAGCATTTCTTCATGTGTCTATTGGCCATCCTTCTTTCTTCTTCAGAGACGTTTTCCTTTATTTATTGGGCAGTTGTTTCTTTGAAGAATTGTTTTGGGGGGATTTAATTTTTTAAGTTCCAGGTATATTTTAGATATGAGACTCTTGTCTGTTGTATCGCTAGTGAAGATCTTCTCCCAATCCGTAGGCTTTCTATTGATCTTGGTAGCTATGTCCTCTGCAGTTTCATGCATTCCGATTTGTACAACCTTCGATTTGTTGTTTTTCTGGGTCTTTATTAAGAAAATTTCAGCCTGTGCCAAGGAGACATAGGGTTTCTCTTATTCCATTCTGTAATGGTTTCATAGTGTCTGCTTTGACTCCGAGATCTTTGATCCATTTGGAGTTGATTCTGGTATAGGTTGATATATAAGGATCTAGCTTTAGTTATCTGCAAGCAGTTAACCAATATTGCCTGCACCATTTACTGCAGAGGCTGTCTTTCTTCCATTCTACTTTTTAGTTCCCTAATTGAAAATTAGATGGCTATAGGTCCGTAGGTTTATTTCTGAGTTTTCAATAATATTCCATTGGTCCTGATGTCGGTTCTTGTGCCAGTACCAAGCTGTTTTGATTATTATGGCTTTGTAGGAGAGTTTGAAACTTGGTATTGATATTCCTCCAGCATTGTTCTTTCTGTTGAGGATCACTTTTCTAACCGGGGTCTTTTATTGTTCCATACAAATTTTTGTACTGCCTCTTTTATTTCCTTGAAGAATGAGGTTGGAATATTGATAGGTATCACATTCAATTTGTAGATAGCCTTGGGAAGTATTGCCATTTTCACGATGTTGATCTTTCCAATCCAGGAGCATGAGAGTTTTTGCCACTTTCTACCTTCTGTTTTAATTTACTTTTTCAGGGTTTTAAAGTTTTTATCATAGAAGTCCTTCACTTCTTTGGTTAAGTTAATTCCTAGATATTTTATTTTTTGTGAGGCTATTATGAATGGAATTGCTTTCCTAATTTCAGCCACATTTTTCTATTTATTGGCATACAGAAAAGTCATTGATTTTTTAGAGTTAATGTTGTACCCTGTTACTTTGCCAAAATTTTGAATCGCCTTGAGTAATTTGGGAGCAGAGTCCATGGGATTCTTTAAATACAAGATCATGTCACCTGCAAAGAAGGAGCGTTTTCCTTCTTTCCCTATTTGGATTCCCTTTATGTTTGCATCATGTGTTATTGCTGTAGCTAGGCATTCTAATACTAGGGTGAAGAGCAGTGGAGAGAGTGGGCATCCTTGTCTAGTTCCTGAGTTAAGAGGAAATGGCTTTAGTTTTTCACGATTGAGTATAATGCTGGCTGAGGTTTTGTCATATACAGCCTTTATTGTATCGAGGAAGGTTCCGTAGATTTCTTGATTATAGAAATTCTATCTAGGATGAGTAGGAATCTTAATTTTGTCTTCTTTTATAGTTAGAGAAGTTGAGCATTTATTCCTCTGTGTATTGGCCATTTTTATTTCTGCTTATTATGTTTCTCTTTCAGAGTTTACTCCACTTATTTATTAGGCAGTTTTTTTTTTGGAGGATCTTCTGTTGGGTTTTTAATTTTTTGAATTCTAATATATTTCATTTATTTCTGTATTTATTTATTGGTCTGTCAAAAGGCTTAATCTCTGGGCTTGGACTCTATCTCTGTGCTATTAAGCTCAAGGCGGGCTACTTGAGCCACAGGGCCACTGCCTATTTTTATATTGGTTTTCGACATAAGAGTCTCACAGACTTTCCTGTCCAAGTTGGCTTTGAACTATGATACAAAAATCATTGCCTCCTGAGTAGCTAGGATTAAAGTCTGAGTCGCCGGGGCCTGGCTTGTAAGTATATTTAGGTTGACTCCTGTCAGTTGTATAGCTAGTGAAGATCTTCTAGTTGATGGGCTTTCTATTGGTCTTTCTATGTTCTTGGCCATGCAGAAGCTCTGTATTTTCATGTCCAACCTTTCTTTGATTTTTTGAGTTTTGGGTTTTTATTAAAAAAATTCCGCCTGTGCCAAAGAGCCTTAGAGTTTCTCCTAGTTCTTACTCCAATATTTTCAGTGTTTGCTTTGACTTCGAGGTCTTTGATCATTTGCAATTTTTTCTATTGCAGGCATCCAGCTTTAGTTTTCTACAGGTTATTAATCAATTTTTGTCAGCACATTTCACAGAAAAGACTGTCTTTCTTCCATCCTATTTTTTCTCAGTTATGGAAATTTAGTTGGCTATAGATTTGTGAGTTCATTTCTGGGTCTTTAGGTCCATTGTATTGGTCCCCAGGTGGGTTCTTGTGCCAGTACCAAGCTGTATTCATTATTATGGCATTGTTGTAAAGTTTGAAATTTGGTATTGTTATTCCTCCAGCATGGTTGTTTCTTCTAAGTAGTGTTTTTGCTATTCAGAGTCTTTTATTATTCCATATGAATTTTTGGGTTGCTTCTTCTATTTCATTGAAGTGAAGTTGGAACATTGACCAGTATTGCATTTAACTTGTAGCTAGCCTTTGAGAGTATTGTCATTTCACATTAACCTTCACAATCCTGGGGCATGGAAGGCTTTTTTCCACTTCCTTACTTCTGTTTTAATTTTCTTTTTCAGGTTTTTAAAGTTTTCATCGTAGA